>NC_064922.1:802605349-802908379 GCF_023897955.1 Schistocerca gregaria | reverse complement strand
AGTTGAATTGACAGCCTTGAGAATTGTACTATTTATCGAGTAATCGAATTTCAACGGATTTCTTTTGGAACTCATGTGGATCATCTCACACTTTTCGTTATTTAGCGTCAACTGCCACCTGACACACCATACAGCAATCTTTTCTAAATCGCTTTGCAGCTGATACTGGTCTTCGGATGACCTTACTAGACGGTAAATTACAGCATCATCTGCGAACAACCTAAGAGAACTGCTCAGATTGTCACCCAGGTCATTTATATAGATCAGGAACAGTAGAGGTCCCAGGACGCTTCCCTGGTGAACACCTGATATCACTTCAGTTTTACTCGATGATTTGCCGTCTATTACTACGAACTGCGACCTTCCTGACAGGAAATCACGAATCCAGTCGCACAACTGAGACGATACCCCATAGCTCCGCAGCTTGATTAGAAGTCGCTTGTGAGGAACGGTGTCAAAAGCTTTCCGGAAATCTAGAAATACGGAATCAACTTGAGATCCCCTGTCGATAGCGGCCATTACTTCGTGCGAATAAAGAGCTAGCTGCGTTGCACAAGAGCGATGTTTTCTGAAGCCATGCTGATTACGTGTCAATAGATCGTTCCCTTCAAGGTGATTCATAATGTTTGAATACAGTATATGCTCCAAAACCCTACTGCAAACCGACGTTAATGATATAGGTCTGTAGTTAAATGGATTACACCTACTACCCTTCTTGAACACTGGTGCGACCTGCGCAATTTTCCAATCTGTAGGTACAGATCTATCGGTGAGCGAGCGGTTGTATATGAGTGCTAAGTAGGGAGCTATAGTATCAGCGTAATCTGAAAGGAACCTAATCGGTATACAATCTGGACCTGAAGACTTGCCCGTATCAAGCGATTTGAGTTGCTTCGCAACCCCTAAGGTATCTATTTCTAAGAAACTCATGCTAGCAGATGTTCGTGTTTCAAATTCTGGAATGTTCCATTCGTCTTCCCTGGTGAAGTAATTTCGGAAAACTGCGTTCAATAACTCCGCTTTAGCGGCGCACTCGTCGATAACAGTACCATCGGCACTGCGCAGCGAAGGTATTGACTGCGTCTTGCCGCTTGTGTACTTTACATACGACCAGAATTTCTTCGGATTTTCTACCAAATTTCGAGACAATGTTTCGTTGTGGAACCTATTAAAGGCATCTCGCATCGAAGTACGTGCCAAATTTCGCGCGTCTGTAAATTTTAGCCCATCTTCAGGATTTCGCGTTCTTCTGAACTTCGCATACAGTACATACTTATTCTAGGAGGCTGACAATAATCAGATAAGTAAAATTTAAAAGGCAGGAGCGTGAAGCTTCGTGTCATCAATGTTTGTAGCATTCTGATTCGTGTAAGTAGAAATCATGTTTAATGCTCCATCAATGAAAATCTTAAAAGAAACTTGTCTTTTCTGAAACTGAAAGGTTCAGTGTTCATTCATTTTCTTCGTCAATGGTCAGACAAATGTAGGAACATATCCTTTGTAAACAGTAGTTCTTATGTTTAGGTTTCTTCCGCCTGTGATGCCTGGGGAATGAGAAATTTGTGGAAGTATTACCACATCCTTTAAAATTATTATTTTCTACAAGGAGTTCCTCATCAGCTCCAGCACTATACATTTACAACAACGAACCATTTACCTTCCCATAATAATCGCAACTTTACATATGAGGTGATGATCAATGTTCACCACTCCCTGACGAGCACCCTCCTCGTCTGACACATCTGAACCGAGCAAGAGAGGATTCACCTCTACAGCTATGCTTAGACGTTCATCTAAAGAGTCTTGAAATCAATAAAAGTGTTAAGGAACGAGTCAGGTAAAACGTTTGAATACTGGATCACACAACTGTGTTATAAATATGTGAACAGAAATTGAGATAAATGCACTCCGGATATGTAGATTTACTCATAACCCCCGCGCCACATTTCCAAAATATTGTTATCTAATCATTTACGTTATATTTTAAAATTATGAAAAAATTATCTTGTTTAATTATATATTTTTCCATATTTCTGGATAGTCTTAAATCATTCAGTAAAATATAACCCAAAAAATTTATGTGTTAACAGTTGACTGACTTTTCACAACAAATTTCATATATTTTTTCCCTTTCAGGACTATTTACACAACAACGTATGTTTGGAAAGTATGTTGTGAATAAAAGTCAACGATAGTTAATGAAATTTGTACATTGTCATATTTCTTTGTGGTTGTCATAATGTATCGCCCTTAGCTATGGAATAAACTTCGGTCTTGTTAACACGGTTATAAAATTTTCATGTTACGAACCATACTTACAAATCATTACCTATCTAAACCGTATGTTGTTAATAAACAACAACTAAAGAAATTTGTTTTTTTTCTTTGCTGTAAACTTTTTAGTGTTACGTATAAAGTGCCCTCCCCCTCCTCCCTATCGGCAATCGTACTATGCGTTATGGAGAATACTTTGGTATTTAAGAAACCTAACATTCACCAAAAATTAATTAAAAAGGAGAATATAGCCACTTACGTATTTGAAAATAACATGTTTTCAACAACACCACATTCTGCTGCTGTTATTGATAGCAATAAAAGAATTCCTGCAGCAAAAACGAGGCCAGTGGCACAACAGTAGCCCCATCATAGAAAACGTTGTAAAGAACATATACTTTACCAGAAACTGTGGAACACAATTTCTAAGAAAGGAACAGCATGTATAATGGGGTATAACAAGCGTCAGCTAAAATTCATACTTACGTTTCACCGATACCTCTGGAACGTATCAGAACTGCCGTTATACACCTTTTGTTCAGACCTTTCACACCGAATCTGTTGCAGTATTTCAAATGAAACGATGTACCCTACAGCCGCATAACATCGAGATGCAAATCAATTTGAGACAATTGCTGATTAGATTGTTTCGAAGAATCAACAGTAAGCCAGGGCCTCCAATCCTGCATGAACTGTTCAGGCGAAACAGGAACACGAGTTTATTTAGACGATTCCATAAATATAAGCACACGATAACAAAGAGTGCATGGTATTACACCCTGGCGGTGATCGTGAAATGTGAATCTGAAATTCCAAACTGCTCTGCTGGCCATTAAAATTGATACACCACGAAGATGACGAGCTACAGACGCGAAATTTAACCAACGGGTAGAAGATGATGTCATATGCAAATGATTAGCTTTTCAGAGCATTCACACAAGGTTGGCACCGTTGGCGACACCTACAACGTGCTGATATGAGGAAAGTTTCCATTAGATTTCTCATACACAGACAGCAGCTGACTAGCGTTGCCTGGTGAAATGGGTACGATCACTTTTTCTACTTAGATAAAGGGCGGATTGTATCCTATCGCGATTGCGGTTTATCGTATCGCGACATTTCTGCTCGCGTTGGTCGAGATCCAATGACTGTTAGCTGAATATGGAATGGGTGAGTTCAGGGGGGGGGGGGGGGGGGAGGGTAGTACGGAACACCGTGCTTGAGTCCAACGGCCTTGTATCACTAGCAGTCAAGATGATAGGCATCTTACCCGCATCGCTGTAAAGGATCGTGCAGCCACGTCTCGATCCCTGAGTCAACAGATGGGGACATTTGCAAGACTACAACCATCTGCACGAACAGTTGGACGACGTTTGCAACAGCATGGACTATCAGCTCGGAGACCATGGCTGCGGTTACCCTTGAAGCTGCATCACAGACAGGAGCGCCAGCGACGGTGTACTCAACAAAGAACCTGGGTGCACGAATGGCAAAGCGTCATTTTTTCCCATGAATCCAGTTTCTGTTTACAGCATCGTGATGAAATTCAAAACGTCTGGTCAATGGTGGCCGAGCAACTGGCAGGTCACAATACACCAGTCACTACTCTTGATGAACTGTGGTGTTGTGTTGAAGCTGCATGGGCAGCTGTACCTGTACAAGCCATCCACGCTCTGTTTGACTCATTGCCCAGACGTTTCAAGGCCGTTATTACGGCCAGAGGTGGTTGTTCTGAGTACTGATTTCTCAGGCTCTATTCACCCAAATTGCATTAAAAAGTAATCACATGTCACTTCTAGTATAATATATTTGTCCAATGAATACCAGTTTATCATCTGCATTTCCTTTTGGTGTAGCAATTTTAATGGCCAGTAGTGTACTTTAAATACATGAGAGTTATTCGGAAATGGAAACAACTGTAAAAATCCGATAAAGCTCTGCACAGCTGTGTTGGGCAGCGTCTTTAGTATGCCCGTCGGTAGCATCACGTCCCTCTTTTTAGTTCAGAGTGCACAGTCGGCAAGTAATGACCCAATTATGAGCATCGGGTGAGTGATTTCGCTTGATGCCATGTATCCCACGTAACGCAACTGTCATGCAGCTCCTGCTTCATCACAGTTCTTGGCCGCACTCTTCAGGGGCAGTGAAGATGCTTCAGCAGCGTCTTTTATCGTAAATGTTTGATCACCCGCAGTACAATGCTTAACTGGTTGACCCCGAGTTTCATCTCTGCTCACCTTAACCTCTGGTTATGAAGACAACATTTTGGAACAATCAACGAGCTGAAGACCAGAGTGGAGAATTGGCGAGGGTACTCGAAAGGTGGTGTAACAAGACGACTAATGTCTACGACGGAGCAGCGGCTAAGTAGACAAGTAGCGGAAGGTGTAGCTAACTGTTACAAATACAACATTTTTGATTTTTCCGCTGGTTACTGTTTCACGACAGATTGGAACTTATTTTCTGAATAGTCCTCGTTTATGGAACGAAATATAATGAAGTCAGTATGATAGAAACATCAAGCGCAAATGCAAATCAGTGCCAAAGATTATTGAGTGTGAGGCGACACTTGTTTCATTCTCGCAAGAGAAGAAATGTGCTCAAAAACAAGGGTATAAGGGAAACTGTATCATGCTGTCGAAACACGAAATAATTACTTCATCTATAGTTTCTGATTCCAGTGATCTTGTATATTATATAGACCTCTGTTTTTATTTTAGACAACTTTACAACCGTTCATAGAGACTTTTGAATTTGCCACTTTCTCCTCATACTTATGGAATCAGGAGCGGAAGGAGAGAGAGAAATCTCGTTAGTGAATAGCCAACGCACTTCAATGGAACCTGAACGAGTATAGTATTCATATCAGTACACTTCACACCAGAGGGACCTACTACATACCGGGTAAGGTAAGGTCTCCTATCTTTTTATAAGAACATAGACCTCTTTATTTCTAGAATGGTTTACATCACTTTACAGCTTGAACATTTAACTATTTTTCGACATAATCAACATTACTGTTGATACATTTTCGTAGACGCTGTGGTAGTTTTTGTATGCCCACGTCATACAAGCTCGCCGCCATGCAGCTGAGAAAGTAATGAACCTCTTCTTTCGTCGGAGCTGAATCGCTGGGACCACAATTAACGCTGACAGGTATTGTGAGACTGATAAAACTCAAACGGTCAATTCAGAACAGGGGAAGAGTAATGTCGAGCAAGGTCGTACACATTCTCCATGACAACGCTCGCCTACACATCGCTCGACAAACCGCTGTTCGTCTGCAACAGTTTCAGGGGTATATAATCACCCACCCACCCTATATTTCTGACTTGGCGCCCAGTGACTATCAACTGTTCCCTTGGTTGAAAGAACATTTGGCCGGAAAGCGATTCAGCTCCGGCGACGTGATGAAAGAAGTTCATAGCTTTCTCTCCAGCATGGCGGCGAGCTCGTATGACATGGGCATACCAGAACTGCCACAGCGTCTACAAAAATGCGTCGACAGAAATGGTGCTCATGTTGAAAAGTAGCTAAATGTTCAACCTGTAAAATGATGTACACCATTGTAGAAATAAACAGGTCTATGTACTTATAAAAAAGTAGGAGACCTTAGTTTTGGGATTACCCTCGTAGGTTAATGTTTTCAAATGACAAAATACGTTTTACCAGTGTTGAAGAGATCTCAGTTGAGAGAGGGCTAAAATGTTGTCTCTGGTCCTTTCTCGAGCAACATCAGCATACAAGCATGTGCACATTCCATATAGGGAGACCATTTATCCCTTATAACTGCCGTTAATGTAACTGCACACGGAGGGGCTGTCTTGTACAGATCTGGATGCACGTAATGCGCTAAAGGACTACAGCAGATGTTCAGTCCCACACAAAGATAGTAATAATTTGTTATCATGGCACACAGCACCCACGTTTTACTGATTCTCTCTCATCGCTCTCTCTAATTGCTGATACCGCTCTCTGGGCTGAGGTTGACCCGAATACAACTGAAATACTGCCCAAAAGCAAGCGAACGCAGGCGTTCGACACTGCTAGGTAGTTGCTGTACAAAGAACAGGCTGTCTCTGATTGTCATCACCATCTCCAGGAATTGGTAGATCGTATCCTATCTGATACCAACCAAAGCGCGTATGGATCCTAGCCAGTTCTCACGTCGACGATCACCTCCGCTCTAGTGGGCTGCATAGAGTACTGCTCTATTTTCTGGTGCAGGAGTATTTCTATATGACCGTTCTAATGTCAAACATGGGCTGAGATTCTTGCACCCTCTCGAATCTAAAGGGCACAATGTCTCTAAATTATTAAGTATAGCACAACTATGGCATGAATTCCTTAACATCATTAGTCGTAGCATCAGAGTCACCGTAATATGGACGACTATCATCAGGGTTTAAGAGTGAGATGAGAGAAGTCAAACCATTAACATATTGAGAACTGGTAATATTCTGGTAACCCAGGACGTATAGCCCAAATATGTGGCGGAAACAACGGCCAACAGACCGCCAACGCCGGCCAAGACAAACTAGTAACCACAGAAATATTCCTGAATGGTCTGTGTTTGGTCCTAACCAAGAGCTCTCCTTGTGGGAGCTGTATTTAGCACCTTCTATAGCATATAATTGATGGCGATAAATCTATCACAACAGATTTCGGCATCTCGCATGGACAGATGAAAAGTTCTGTCTTTTTCGGAGGAGTAACCTGGGACTCAGAACACCAAATTCTGGAAAGATGCAGTCTTAATACCCCACTCTAATGACCACGTGTCATTTGGAGATAGATTATCTTGAATGCTTCAGTCATAAAATCAGTTACATCGAACAGCCGTATCTCCTCTCTGTCTCAAGACAATATTAAATCGTTCACTTCCAGATAGGTCTTCCATGATAGTTGAAAACTATGGTGAGTGCAGTCAGGACAACAGAATTGATTGCAGCTGAAGCTCGCAGTATAATATCGTAGTATCTAACGAATGTGCTTCATCGTCGTGTGTTAACAGGACTGTGCAATGTGCGTGAGTATTCACATCTGCTTGTACTTTAGCAGTGCCATGTTCATGTGCACCGACAAGAATAACTGTTGCATGTAAGACTCAAGTCATCCCGCTGAAAATAGTTTCCCTTAGAAGTGGATGAAGCTCAAGTTAGTTCATACTGAATCTGGCTCAAAATTATCAACCTGTGAAACCAGTTCGGCGTGTTATGCTACAAATGAGATGTAAATGTGATATAACAGTGGAGGTGAAGGTCCGAAAATTATACATGGGTTACGAAATTCTGTCAGCAGCAGTTTTCGTTAACTCGTTTATATTGTGTTCAGAGACACAAATTATGGAGCGTCCACCAAACATCATTAGTCTTAACACATGTGATCACTGTCTGAAGGCCAACAATGAAATGTGTAAGTTTCATTACATCAGTGTAACCACGAAATTCACATTAGTAATTTTGTGAGATTATGAATTTAATTTCTCCACATAATTAGCAAAATAGATCCACAAACACGCGAAACGTTATGGCACAACAAAACATGGACTGGCTTCTCTACATGGCTTAACGTATTTTCCGAGAAACGTTGTGAACAAAATTTGTGTGGTTGCAAGATAATACGAACAGCAATCGCGGTATTAACATCTCGTCCGCTAGAACGAGAAAAGGGGTGAAAGTAATTGCGCAGTGCGCATAATGCTTCTGAAAATTCTATTATTAATCAGTAACATATGCTACAGCATCCAGCTGCTGTGATGTGCAAGAGTGCTCATTTCTCTCCAAATTCTCTTCCAGTATTAGGCTGAGCAAAGATTAACGTCACAAAACTGAAAAAATTCAGAGGTTATCGACATCGAACACACTCATATCGCAGGACCAAAGACATTCATAAACGGCCCTTTTAAACAATGAGATAAAATACAATTGAACACCTACTCTAAAAGATGTAAACATTATGCACATAATAGCCGATGTAAATGTTGCTACGAAATGTTCCCATTTCGGTAAATTGGAAGTTTGCATAATTGCCTTACAGACTAAAGACATAATCACCAAAGAAAAAAGTAATAGAGATAATTAATCAAAACCAGTTAAAACTATTAATGAAAAGCTAACAATTAATAAAGCAATTGTAACAATGTTCGATAAAGTTAGCACTTTGATTAATGGAATGATTATATGTTAAAGACTTTAATGTTTTTCACTAAAAATAACATTACCGAAATTAACAAAAAGACTACATAAGAGTAATACGTCGATTCGTGCATTTGTTAACAATGTGATCTGTCCATCGTACAATCTAAACAAAAACGAACGATATTTTGAAAGCTTTATGTATTTTCGAAGTTAATTTTGTAGTAAAGAACAGCTATGAACTAGCGCAGTCAATACATAATATTGAAATTCCTAACAATGCAAGATTGTCACATTAAACATTACAAACCTGTACACTATCATACCAGTCACTCAAACAATAGACATTGTTAAAAGTAATATACTTCAAAATAAGATTACGAGTACAGGAGCTATAAGAGAGCTCCCTGAGTTGCTTGGAAATACTCTTCCTTTCAATTATTTCTCATTCAATGGTAAAATCTGTTTCCAAAGAGACGGATTAGCAATTGGCAATTCACTGGCATTACCATAACTACCAGCTTGGTAAGTCATGCAGAATTACAATTTTTCGAAAACAGTCCACAAATCCTGTATAAAATTTTATATTATAAGAGGTATATTGATGATATTTCGTTGTTATATGAAGGTTCCAGAAATGAGGTGGACTCACCCACTAACATATTAAATAACGTTCATCCCAATCTTGTTATTACAGTAGAACAACAAGTAACAATAGCATTAAGTTTCTCCATCTAACCTTCTCGTATTGCAGCAGGAAACAATGTTTTGCCATTTACGGGAAGCCGAATGCTACTGATGCAATTATTAATGCTAATTCGTGTCATCCTTCTAAATACAAAAAAGGCTCTTTCAAATCTATGATTCGCAGAAAACTTGAATTACCTCTGCAACCAGATGAAATCCAAAAAGAGCTAAACATTTTATATCAAATTGCCAACGTCAACAGTTTATTTGTTTCGTAAATTGCAACAATCTGAAAACACTATTACTAATCCCAAAAGCAAATTTACAAAAATGACCTTCATGGTCTTAATTTCTGACTACATTAGTTAATTGCTCAAGAACACTAATTTGACAATAGCCTTTACTACTAATAACCTCTTGCAGAGTAGGGTGAAACATTCAATTGGTAACTGCAATAATTCCTATCTTAATTCTGGTGTTTATAAAATATTATGTAAAGATTGTGATAAAACAAAATGTCCAGACACTCTGTGACCAAAATGTTACTGAAACAGAGGATGACAGACTAAAAGCCTAAATACTAAATGTCTTCTTCCAAAGCTGTTTCACAGAGGAAGACTGCACTGTGCTTCCTTCTCTAGATTGTCGCACAGTTGACAAAATGGTGGATACCGAAATAAACGACAGAGGGATAGAGAAACAATTAAAATCGCTCAAAAAAGGAAAGGCCGCTGGTCCTGATGGGATATCAGTTCGATTTTACAGAGAGTACGCGAAGGAACTTGCCCACCTTCTTGCAGCGATGTACCGTAGGTCTCTAGAAGAGCGAAGCGTTCGAAAGAATTGGAAAAGGGCACAGGTCATCCCCGTTTTCAAAAAAGGACGTCGAACAGATGTGCAGAACTATAGACCTATATCCCTAACGTCGATCAGTTGTAGAATTTTGGAACACGTATTATATTCGAGTATAATGTCTTTTCTGGAGACTAGAAATCTACTCTGTAGGAATCACCATGGGTTTCGAAAAAGACGGTCGTGTGAAACCCAGCTCGCGCTATTCGTCCACGAGACTCAGAGGGCCTTAGACACGGGTTCACAGGTAGATGCCGTGTTTCTTGACTTCCGCAAGGCGTTTGACACAGTTCCCCACAGTCGTTTAATGAACAAAGTAAGATCATACGGACTATCGGGTCAATTGTGTGATTGGATTGAGGAGTTCCTAGATAACAGAACGCAGCATGTCATTCTCAATGGAGAGAAGTCTTCCGAAGTAAGAGTGATTTTAGATGTGCCGCAGGGGAGTGTCATAGGACCGTTGCTACTCACAATATACATAAATGACTTTGTGGATGACATCGGAAGTTCACTGAGGCTTTTTGCAGATGATGCTGTGGTGTATCAAGAGGTTGCAACAATGGAAAATTGTACTGAAATGCAGGAGGATCTGAAGCGAATTGACGCATGGTGCACGGAATGGCAATTGAATCTCAATGTAGACAAGTGTAATGTGATGCGAATTCATAGAAAGATAGGTCCCTTATCAGTTAGCTACAAAAGAGCAGGTCAGCAACTGGAAGCAGTTAATTCCATAAATTATCTGGGAGTACGCATTAGGAGTGATTTAAAATGGAATGATCATATAAAGTTGATCGTCGGTAAAGCAGATGCCAGACTGAGATTCATAGGAAGAATCCTAAGGAAATGCAATCCGACAACAAAGGAAGTAGGTTACAGTACGCTTGTTCACCCATTGCTTGAATACTGCTCAGCAGTGTGGGATCCGCACCAGATAGGTTTGATAGAAGAGATAGAGAAGATCCAACGGAGAGCAACGCGCTTCTTTACAGGATCATTTAGTAATCGTGAAAGCGTTACGGAGATGATAGATAAACTCCAGTGGAAGACTCTGCAGGAGAGACGCTCAGTAGCTCGGTACGGGCTTTTGTTGAAGTTTCGAGAACATACCTTCACCGAAGAGTCAAGCAGTATATTGCTCCCTCCTACGTATATCTCGCGAAGAGACCATGAGGATACAATCAGAGAGATTAGAGCCCACACAGAAGCATACCGACAATCCTTCTTTCCACGTACAATACGAGACTGGAATAGAAGGGAGAAACGATAGAGGTACTCAGGGTACCCTCCGCCACACACCGTCAGGTGGCTTGCGGAGTTTGGATGTAGATGTAGATGTAGAAGCAGTACATTGGCCAGACAGATAGGAACTTCACTACTCGTTATAAGGAACACACTTCAATTACATCTCGTAATAAATCAGTATTTGGCCAACACCTAACACATCACAACCACCTGGAAGGAATACAATGAATAACTTACAAATATTTCACAACACGCCTAAAGGATTGTTACTTAGTGCATTAGAAGAAATGGAAATTTATGTTCACTACAAAAGTAAATCCTCGTACATGCTCAACAAGCAACTAGACTTAGAGAAAAATATTTCTATGATCCTTTTGGAGATCTACTATAGAATATTCCTGCTCTTCCGTTCCTTTTTTATTCTTTGTTTTACTTTTTATTGAGTATCTTCATGATTGTAATAAAATTCGTGCACTTTATTCAGAACTCTTGGATACTTAAATTTTTATAATTTCTACTCATGTCTAACTTGATGGACCCATTTTGTGAGCAGTGCCTCACTTCATGCGGTGTGTTCATAGTGCCATAGCAAACTAAAGAACGCTATTTTACTTCAGCTCGTATTTATTCTTCTTTTGTTTCTTCAAATAATAATTTTAACTTCATTCTTTTACTATTTTATGGACTCTTCGTGACTGCAAACAACTGTAGTCACAGTATCGTTTAACCTTTGACTTTTTATGCATTTCTTTTTCGCTCATGACTGTTTAAATGGATCCATGATGTATTATGTCGAACATTTTCTACAATTATTTTATAGAATGATAGTAAATAACAATCTTCACAGGATTTCAAACTTCAGTTTCGTCATGCTCACTGTTTTGTGTCTTTTGTTACTCGATGAGTCAATGAGAATTTGTGCCACCATTATTCTGACGGAACTTTCTTTTTCTTTTTGATACTTAAGATATTATACTTTCTTTGTCATCTTAGTTACTTGGTTAATGTCATCTGGGGGATCTGACACACATAACGACAGTTGTTCTATTTGCATGTCATTAGCTGGTATCAGTTAGCCTCTGTCTCAACTTTGACATCGGCTCCTGTGATACGTGCTGATATTCATCTCCGCGCCTCTACGATGATATCCAACAGCGTTGGTGAAGAAGTATATTCACTGGCGCTACGACTTAAGAGCAATATGCAGTCAGTTGCCCACATTTCTACAGTCGATATCCAGCCACCGTCGTAACTCTCAGATTCTCTTCTGCTGGATGGCACATATCTATTTAACCACGCCGTCATCTAATCGCCATCTTTGTTGCAAAATAATCTACGAGTTTGCAATAAATCCCCACAGTTAGCTATCGATCTTTTCACTATCTTCACAACAGATTGTCATCGGGTATCTCTTATTCCACAAAAAAAAAAAAAAATATGGTTCAAATGGCTCTGAGCACTATGGGACTTAACATCTGTGGTCATCAGTCCCCTAGAACTTAAAACTATTTAAACGTGACTAACCTTAGGACATCACACACATCAATGCCCGAGGCAGGATTATAACCTGCGACCCTAGCGGTCACACGGTTCCAGACTGAAGCGCCTAGATCCGCACGGCCACACCGGCCGGCTCTAATTTCTCAGATTTATTTAAAGCTTTTTATAGCAGTTATTTTATGTAATACAAGGCATCACTTCTTCATCTGTTATTATCTTGTGTTTGACCATTTTGTATATTCTTTATTGTAACAAACATATGGGGTCCTGCATGCCTGAGTGGCCATTTCTGATGTAGTTCTGTGCGTAGTGGGCTGAGCATCGTATATTTACGCAACACCTGCATTGCTGTCCTTGACAGCGTTTGTAGAGTGTAACGCCAGCTCCCTTCACAGCCACCATCTGCAATCATAAACATAATTTCTTATTTTATTATTTATTATGTAAGATGTATTTTATATATTACCAGACTGGCGTCCAAAATTAAAGCAAGAAACTAAGTCAAGATGTAATCTTACCAACTGTCAACATATGTCCGTATGATCGTGTTCTGCAGTTTAGGTCGACGGGCAACCACTCCAGCGATGACGTCGGGGCTCCCATACGGGGTGGTATTTGTTGTACATCCAAAGTCACTGTGGCCACAGTCACAGATGGTTCAGTATGGCACTGAGAAGACGCCTGCTAGACTCTCTGCAGTGGAGAGATGAACGGGAAATGGAAGCCGGACAGTCGTGAAACAATGTGACCTGACGGCTGAAAGTGAATCGCGCTGTCGTTTCTCGGATGTCGTGACAATTTATAGAGATCTTAACTGTATCTCAAAGACCAGGACAGGGCAGACCACATGTGACTTCAGGAAAATAACAGCATTTTTTGTCTGTAAGGGCAAAACGGTACCGCTTTGGTACTGCATGGGAACTGGCATCAGACCTCACAGCATCCACTGGACCCGTTGTATCGAGGCAAACGATGTACTGAAGCTTCCGACAGAGTGGCCTTCATTGTCGGAGACTTGCTGTATGTGTACCTTGAACGTGCCTTAACAAAAGGGAACGGCTACAGAGGGGCCGTCAACAGGCCACCTGCACTGCCGAACAGTGGGCCAATGTTCTTCTCACAGATGAGTGCCGATTTGGTCTGCGAAGTGATTCCCCACGAATTCGCCTCTCTAGAACAGCTCCTCATGAAGTTGGCGAGTGAACCGGTAAGGTTTACCTGCTGTCCGTTATCGTGCCAAGAATTTGGGACTTCATGTGCGGTTGTTGCGAGATGCTGTGGACCCAGACTTAGTGCTGATGGAAAATAATGCTAGACCCCATAGAGAACGGGTATTTGATGTTTTTTTTTTCCAAACGGAAGATATTGCACAATTGGCGTGGCCTCCTCGCTCTTCCGATTTGAATCCCATAGAACATGTCTGGGATGCACCTGCGGAGGCAGGCTGCATCACATCAGCATCCACCGACCACTCCCCAAGACTTGCGAGCAGCTCCCGAGGAAGAACGGCTTTATCGCCTCAACAAGAGATTGGTGACGCCATTCACAGCATGTGCCGTCATTGTTAGGCCTGCGTTGCTGCCAGAGGTAGTAACACCTCATACTGAGCGCATTTATCAGTTTCGTTGCGCGTGCAAATCCGTTAATTTGGGAAAAACGAAGAACATTTTTGTCAGCTGTTGTGCATAATGCAGTTGTTTACGTTCTGTACTCTTTACAATGTCTCGGCTTTACTATCAACCTTTTATACTGTTCTGTGGCAAAATATTTGCAACCTTGCAATATTTCCGTTTGCTGCTTTAATTTTGGAAGTCATAGTATATCAATGTAATCCTATTGTATATACATATTTTAGTGTCACTTCTGAAGATGGTCTAACACATAACTAAACCGGTAAACTCATAATAAAAAGTTTCTTACAGTTGTGACTGTTCATGTTCATTTTTAAGTAAAGACATTCTTGCTTCGCGGAGACCGAGAGGGGAAGCTATAAATTTGTGTGCCTGGACAAATCGATCTAGTATAGTAATAGGAGCAGCAAAGTACGCAATGAATAGTCGTCTGCGGCTCTGGTTTGTAGTGTGTAATGAGTTCACTTGCCGGGCTCTAGTCGCGCCTTGGTGCATTTAAATTTTGTGCGTATAGTGCGGGAGAGGGCTTACTGCGTTCCCCTTATTTCCACTCAGTGATTTGTTACACATAATCCTTCGTTCTGTAATAAATTAGAAGCTGCACCGCTCTGCCCGCTGCAGAACACAGCTGACCTAGACATGATTCCGTTCGCTACGGTTTCTTGAGGCTACCTGGAGTATCTGCTCTCCGTCGCAAAGCACTACATGCATGTGCAAAGGAAGCGCAATGTCCATTACGCACACGTAAAGTTACAGTATTTTCCAATACGAAGCGGATTATTCTGTACAGATTACCTACACAGTTTGGAAAATGTCCCTAGACGGCAATTTGGAGCGGCAAAATGAGTTGCGAAACTCAGTCCGACCGAAATTTTTGGAACTATGTCTTAGTGTAAGGGATATTTGGCGCCTTTGGTTTCGCCCCTGCTGTGGGTGATCCACTCACAAGTAATGTTAACTGTCGTCTACATTTCCATTGTCCCTCAGGATATGACTAGCTGTAGGTGGCGAAAGTAAAACGCAAAAAAGAAGGCAAAAAGAGAGACTTCAGTTCACGGCCTGTTTTCAAGCAACTCATGTCATAAACGATGCAATCAGCAACGTTTGACAGTGTGTTTACTATCATTTGTGTCTACACTGTTTCAGTGTCGAAAAATTTACGCTTTCACCGAAGATTCTTCTTTCCCCGAATCTATGCGGAGTTCCAGCTTGATTCGCAGTGAATTTGCTCCAATTAAGTTTCGACAGTGCCAACGACTTCACGCGTTCCAATGAACGACGTGGTGTGGCGCGGCAGCTGCAGGCGTGCGAGGCGGACGCTGAGCAGCGCCGAGACAAATGAGCGCCTCTGACGGCGTGGCCGCTATTCATCAAGCGCCACCTCCGTCCCCACCACCGCCCCTCTCCGCCCCACCGCCCACGTGCCGGTCACCGGGCCTTGGAGTGCCGCCTGATTAATCGCCTCGTCGAACCTCGCCGAAGGCGGCCCGTGAGGCACGTCTGTCCCACTCCCTGGAATTCAGATCCAATCAGTAGCGTCCAGACGTCGACGCCCCCATTAATTTCCTCGCCTGCCAAACTGGTGCGCGAGCAGCTGTGTCCCACTGCGAGGTGACCTGTAGTTCACGCTCGCTTTGCTGTCTGTATCACACAGGCTCCTTCCTTTACGATTTAGTACAGCAAAGAAATTGGCCAACACAGTAATTAACTATTTCAATTCAATACTATCATTCTCTTCACTGCTTCATACATTTTGCCATGTGTTCCGCTTCTGATTTGCTTCTTCTTCTTCCTCTCTCTTCTGACCAGGATTGATCGTGTTTTCCTCTTTCCGTGAATGTACTGGACCACATCCTGTCTCTTGAGTGGTCGTGCAGATAGTCGTTTCCCATGAGTTCGTCCATGTTTGCAAATTTTAGACGGTCCTGAAGGGTCCATAATTTCCACATGATCCTTTGAATTTCTTTATATGCCCTTCCCCCCTCATTTATATTTTTTTGTATTCCACACTGTTTCCTTATCGACACAATTGTTCTTTTGTCCCACATGGTTACTCCCTGGGTCTGTCTTACTACCTCGCTTTCCACTGCCGCTAATTTTTATGTCTTTCGTGATTGCTTGAGTTTCGGCTGTGTATGACAAAACATTGTTTTTTATATTTTTATTTCCCCCTCAGTTGTAATAAATTGGTTTCTCCATACAGTATTTTGCCGTACTGCTTTTTTACACTTGATTTTTCGCTTCGATAAGTCCTCATAGCATATGATAACGTTCCCTAGATTATTAAAGCTCATCACTTGTTCAACTGACACACGATTTACTTCTAATTTATATTGAACCGTTGGCTTTTGATATTACCATATTCTTTAGTTTTTTTACATAAGGTTTCCATAATATATTACTTAACTGTTTTATTAAACTGGTGAAGTGACCGTAAATTATCCTCATCATTTGCCATCAGTACAGCATCATCGGTGTGTAAAATAATATTTATCACTTTATATCCCATTTTCTTTCATACATCATCAATGATGTGATCCAATAGTAAAAGACTATCTATCTATCTATGTATTGCTTGAACCTTGTCCCACAGTTACGCAGGGTCAGCCATCGTTAATCGGATTTGGCATGTTAATGGTTAAGGGGTGGTCGGATGCCCTTCCTGCCGCCTCCCCATACCCCCCCCCCCCCCCCCGCCCAGGACGGAATTAGTGTACCCCAACTGTCTGCATCAAGTGTAATCCATGGAATAGTGTGAATGTGTTCAGATGTGTGTGACCTATGGAATTGAGGAGGAACAGAGGGACCAGCCTGGTATTCACCTAGCAGGATGTGGAAAACCACCTAAAAACCACATCCAGGCTGGACGGCACATCAGCCCTCGTCGTTAATCCGCTGGGAGGATTCGACCCGGGGCCGGCGCGCCTGCCCGAGTCCAGGAAGCAGCGCGCTAGCGCTCTTTGCTACCCTGCTGGGTCCACTAGTAAAAGACTGTCCTTGTCTAATTCCTTTATGTAGCATAATTTCATCTTTGAATCCATCATGCGTTTTAATTCTAGTTTTATTATCTGCATATGCATCTTCTATGTTTTGGTATTGCCACTCTACTCTCGATTAAGGTTTGGTTTATATTATTTTCTCTCATTCTATTAAAGCATTTTGAGAAGTCAACTTTGCATAGGTTTGCCGTCTTATGAAATTCTATGAATTTCTCGACACTCTGTCTTAAACCGAAAATAGCATCTATTATGCTCTAATTTTTTCTGAGTCTTTGCTGTTATTGTACTACTTCTATGTAATACTGCATTCTGTCTCCAATTATTGAGTGTTAACAGTTTTAAGGTGGTGACAAGCAGGGTAATTCGATGGTAATTATCAAATACTTGCTTATCTCCTCTGTTACACGCTGCAACTGTAATACATTCTTTCCATTCTCTTGGTATCCTATCGTCCTTCATGATACTATTAAACAAAGCATGGAGCTGCCGATATAATGCCTCTTCTCTTTATTTTATGAATTCATTATATATGCCGTGTGATCCCGGTATTTTTCTGTTTCTAAGACTTTTTATTGCAGTGCACATTTCCTCCAATTGGAAGTCTGTTTGGTTGTCATTCTTTGTGCTTTGGTCACTACTTCCAATTTTGCCACGTCCTTATACTGTAAATGAAAATAGTTTTTCCATTGAATCTTGCATACATTGTGTATCTGAATGTATTCATTAAAATCCTTCTTTTGCTTCTGGAGCATCCTTCACACTTTCATTTGTGACACACACCTTTGATATATAGCTCCCAATAACCCTCTTTTATTTTCAAAATATCCGAGTTCAACCTGTTGTGAATGTTATACTACATATAATCGTCTTGACTTTGACTGGCTCTTTATTGTAGAATTTCAGATAGCTGATCTTCTAAGGACTTTATGACTAAATCTTGCATTCACTCTCCGAGTTTGCCACATTAGTATAGAGGAAATAGGCACAGTTAGATGTCAAATCATGCAAAAATATTTAAGTGACATGAGTGATGACCTGCTTCCCATACAAGAGACACTCACTGAAACTGCAGGAAACTTATCTCAAGGGGGAAAATTATTGGATTTTATGTTCTGAGTCCTATTTACGACAGAGCTCATGGATGACCGACGTATGTTATATCTAATACTGAACATGTCTGATATTGCCACTTACAGTGACAACCATATTCATGAAGTACTTGTGAACCTGGGCAAGAACACAGTCTTTAACATGTAAGCTCCACCTGCTTCTGTCTGGCCTAAGCTGCGTAGAACCACCAACATCACAACACAAAGTGACCAGGAAAGAAATAATGTTTTGTAAGTCCTACGTTTTGTAACTCGAAGCACTTGGTAACGAGAAACTCAAAAGTTGCAAATTTAATTCTCAGGGTAGAGGGAGGAAGGGAAAGTTGACAGGACACGTATATGATAAACCTGCTGCTACTCCCCGCCCTCCCCCCCAATTCCCCCTCCGCCGCCACTACAACCATGTCAGGGGCTTAACTGTACTGCTATAGATAATAGAGCTTAGAGGCTCAAAGCAATCAGTCGTGCTACCGGAGTGTAATCCTGACCTCCCCTTTCTGTTCTCCGATAACAGCCAGTCAGCAGCAGTGTCACGTAGAGTTCCCTCGAATTTCTCAAAAAGCCAGCATCGTCCAGTGCTCATTGAATTTGGTATCAGTACCCCAGCAACAGGACCTTTTCCATGACTTACGTGGAATTTTAAAAAATGTGAGAGGGAGATGTTCTCTGGTAACACAGACGAATGCATAGGATTGATACATACAGTGAATAGGAAGTAGAAGAGGTTTACTGAGGCGGTTGTGAGTACAGCAAAAATCGTCATCTCTAGAGGCAACCAGAAGGACTACATCCCTGGATTATTGTCGAAGGCGAGAACATTTATGAATTCCAGAAGAGATCGCGAAATTGTAGATAAATTATTTCATAATCTCAATGCTAAGATATGTGAAAACTGGCCTGAGAACAAAGGATATTTGGATTTTAAAAAGTAAGTGTTGTACGCAACTCTATCTCAGCACTTCAAGAGTTCCATGAGATCAAGAGCAAACAGTTCAAATTAAAAACAGCTCAAGAACATCGAAGCAGCCCGCAACACAGATAACGACTATTCACTGTACTTCAACGTGTACGAAATCAGTACTGTTCAGGAATTAGGAAAACCTCCTGGTTTCGATACCATTCGTGCTTAGTTCCTAGTACATTTCATTAACTGTACAAGACAGTAGCTTGTCAGGTTTTTCACCGATACCTAACAGAGGCAATATTCCCTATCAACTCAAGAGAGTTAAGGCCATACTCATCTTTAAACTAGTTACTCGCAAAACTAAAGACCAGCAGCATTACTCAGCATGATTTGGAACCTTTGGAAAGATTACGTTGTAACACCAATAGCTATGAGATACTTATATCCAAATTGAACTGTCAGGATTCTGTCATCATTTAACTTCCTCGAATCCAGTTCTCTCATCAAGAATGGTCATAAAACCAGATTAATAAAAACAACGAAAAACATGGGCAGTTTTAGGAATCTTACACCAGCATACGATACAGGTTAGATGGGAATAATGGTAAAACTCATGAAGGGAGATCCTCTGTAAAACTGCCATCTATCTTGCCAGGGTCATGCTCTCTAACAATGGCTTCAAACGATCATTTGCAGTTAACTGAGCACACAAATGAAGCTGAACAATGACTTTCCGCCGTGATCTGTTCGGACTGTTTGGTTTTTCAGCCTCTGTATAAATTAAAGTGCGGGATTTCGGTAGGAGTGTAGTTTGGCAGGATATGTGTGCAAACGTGGATTCTTAACCAATGAAATTTATTTTTATTAACAATAATGAACAGGATTCAGCAGTCAGTCTTCGAAATTACATAACTTCAGATATAACATTATAAAATTTCAGGAAAATAGGCTTTTGCTCTGAAATTCTATGTAAAACAATGGATATTCAATTAGAAAATCTCAACCTAACATACATAAATGATCCAATAAAAGTACTTCGCCCACTGAGTTATACATAAAAAAAGAGGCACTCAGTATAACCTACAACAACACACCTAATTCAACAAGGTACTACAAGGCCTCCCCTCTACAATACCTTACGCAAACATGGGCGCATGACAAGGACAACATACACAACGTACAGGGGTGTAATAGCTAAAGGTTCATCAGCTATTAAGGCATATGGGAAGGCAACATGAATCGTTAAAGCTTATCACTAAAATGCGATTCCTCAGATATTCAGGCCTGTAACGGCCTCTAACGTTAAAGTACTTCTATAAAAAGTACTCTTTCTCAAATTACTGGCCCAGTAACATCCGCATCGTGTTTTCATCAGTTCGAAACCTTGACAATACACAACTGCCACATGACACTCGAAGGCCAGCACAAAAAACGGCAAAACTCACTCTTACGCACAGTCTTGCAGTGATCATAATGGAAAGCATTCTTCCCCGGACACTTCCTGGCTCCTAGCATCCATATCCTCTGAACGTACTGAGGCAGACAATGTCTGCTGCCGCTACCAAACGATATTTCACTTTGACAGCAGGCCACAGGCACTACTGATCATTGGGAACTGCCTTGCTGCCTCCACGCACGCACTGTTGCGTTCCTGGAGAATGTGTTCGCTTTCACAGGTGGATTCCATCTATTGAATTACCAGTGCTGCCTCACATAGACCACGGGTCGCCCTTCCTCGTCAAAGGAAACCTTATAGACAAGAGTATATCCTGGGCGGACCCCACCTTAAAGTCTACGTCTACACCTACATTTGTACTCCGCAAGTCACCTGACGCTGTGTGGCGGAGTGTGCTTCAGGTGCCACAATGTAATCCTTCCTTCCATGCTCCATTCGCGAACGGCGCATGGGAAGAATGATTGTTGGTAAGCCGCTGTGTTAGTTATAATTTCTCGGATACCATACAGTTTCGGCCACGGCCCTAAGCCAGACCCGAGGGATACTTTGCAGATCCGGCGCTTGCTCGCACAAAATGTGCACGGTTCCGTTCTGGTCTTGCAGCTGACTATTGCACTGATACAGCTATCCTCGGCGTAGCTTTACAGTTGACGATCCGCGTTTACTCCCACCATGTGGCGCAACTGAAGCGCGAGACCGGCCCTGGTGCGAACAGTTGAGGATTTTGAAGTTCAAGTGTACCATAAATACCTTATCCATGGCAAAAGCTGATATGCCTGAAACCACCTCAATGAAGTGTGAATGTGCCAACGGTTGGGGCCTTGTTCTGTGTTGTAATGATATAAATGGAGCACATAATGAAAATGTACTTAAAAGATATCATGCGTGACTTCGCCAACAGAGACTGCAAGAAATACCACAAAGGCAGAATTTTCTATGTTGCACCTCATCAACAAAACTAATACAGAAACCAATATTCCATTTCAGGACAAACTTACAGAGGGAAGCTTTGAAGTGTCTTCGACGCTAGAAAACCATAATTAGAGTCTAATCATTTAATCACAATGTTTGCAAGTTGTGATTCTTGTGTACCAGCCTCAGCTATTGCTCATTCAGCTGCGTGTTGGATTCTATCTGACATCCGTGTGTTCACCTCAACTTCCGCACTTCCAGGAGAAGACGTCGATGATGCTGTCGCTGTAGTGAGTTGTCTAGGAGAGGTGCTCATTGTCCAGCACCAAGTGATCCTAAGATCGGTGCTTGAGTGCCCTCAGTCCCACTCCGAATGCTATGATGACTTAGTGTGACACATCCGCGATGTATCTGGTGTCAGCAGCCGTGTGGTCGGTTGATCTTCTCCCTACCCCAGCTAGGTTTCAGCACGCAAAAGTGCGTGAGTGTCGAACAGGGATGTGGAGGCTCTGTTACTGGCTCCCACGTTGAAGTTACACGCTGGCAGCACTCTGCAATGTGGGGTTATCGGAAGACATACAGTTCCTCCATCAGTAGAGGATAGGCGACGAGCAGCATGAAGTTCATCAAATGGAGGCAATCATCTAGAGTACACCATTGGCCAGTGAATTTTCCTGGAGCGTACAGGACTTTATTAACAACAGTATTGTAAGCATGGAATCGAGTGCAATTACTGTGAAAGCCAGGGATATCAATGATATACGTCTGATGAGAGCTGGCGACCAGGGGTTTTTGGAGGGAATTGGTGTGGGGCTTGGTTCATAACGGCTACATGTATCCTTTTTCTCTTTATTCACTTAACAGGCTGTTAACTACTACATTAGTTTCTCTCTATGTGCTCTAGTGAAAGACACAGAGTTTCTTGCAGCATGTCTTACGAGCTAACTAACATGCCTCTCCTGCTTTCTGTCAGAGTCTCCTTTTTGCTAAATGTGTACCATCACTCTGGAGACAGTGTCGTATTTTGTTAACGACCTGACCCACTTTTGTGATAATTTTAATAGTTATTGAGTCTTGAGTGTTGTTATTGTTATCTGTAGTGTTGTGAGTCTGTTCAGCAGGCCTGTTGAATCTTCTTAGCGTTCAGCCCATAAAACATATTCTTCGATTCGCTTGCACCAAAAACATCAGTGTTATTGTTCAGCTTAAGTTATTCGTCTTTGCAATCCTTAAGAATGTAGCTGAACTGATAGCCTTTAGATTTGTGTGATATATCGTCAAACCTAAATTTAACTACTGCTGTTTAGTACTTCACACTTCTTGTTAATCTTCGTCAATTTCCACTTTTAGCACATTACAGATATCTTGCTAAATCCTTTTGCAATAGGTTTTGATTATCTGATAACTTTACAAAATGATAAATGACAACATCATCTGCAAACAAAGACACTTCTCTGATTGTGTGCTATGTTATTTGTTTACGTATGTTAGGAGAAGTAGAGAGCCCAAAACACTTCTTCTGGTGACGTCAGATATCACTTCTTTTGTAGTCGATGTCTTCCGTCAGTTACTACGAACTGTGATCTTTGTAATACGGAATTACAAATCCAGTCTCACAACTGAGACGCAACTGTAGTGATCGTTCTGTGAATACACCTAAAAGTGCATTGTACACCAATCTCTTTCTTCCACAGACAGTCTTCTTCCAACTCGTGCATTAAATGATGCATAATGCTATATACAAAAACAAAGTAACAAATTATATAATAATAATAATTGTGTAAATAAAAGCTTTAAAGCGAGATCAAAACTTGACTACAGTAAGTGGGTGTAGCTTTTAGTTGTCAGCCGCTGTACAGACCAGCGTTGGGAACAGCACTAAACGAGCGTTTTGACTGAAGACTACAACAAAGAATCTTCAGCATGCGACACTGTCTCTTGTCAAATTGGACCGTTAACAATGACCCACTGGAGAAACTATTAAATACATACAAACACACAGTCATATGTCTAGTTGTTTTAACTTTATCCTACCAGGTACAGCCTATAGCGCACGACACTAAAGACAAGCGTAACCCAATAAACTTCCATATAAAGCACCACACAGATGGTAAATAAGGAAAATGAGTCCTCGTGGGTAAGTTCACCATCTGGCCAGTTTTAGTACAGAGAATAAAAAATACCCTCCAACATACACTGAGGCGACAAAAGTCACGAGATACCTCCTAAAACAGTACTGAGCCGCCTGTTTCCCGGGCTTAGTGTTACAAACCGAAGTGGCATGGGCTCACGAAGTCTTTAGGAATACGTAAGAAACAGTGAGTCGTGCTGCCTCTGTAGTCGTCCATAATTATGCGAAATAATTTACGGTGCTGGATTTTGTGCACGAACTGACCTCCCGATTATGTCTCGTGTATGTTCAATGCACGTATATTGCGCGACGCGATGGGCGTCATTATGCAGAGCCGCTAATGCCACGCAATGAAAACTGTATCAGAAATTTCATTTAGTGTTTGATATGAATACCTTTCCAGTTCCTTAGATTCAGTCACATAACTGTCAACGTTTTCTTAAGCGTAAGTCCTACCCTATAAGTATTTCCACTCAAATTACAGACGATTGTTTCTAATGAGTACTTCCTTCTCTTATACGTTAGGAGATTCCACGCTGTGTAACACTTGCAGAAATTTTGAAATATTCGAAAGAACACGTGTCACTTTGTGAACAGTTTCTTTAGTGTTAAATCTATGCTTCTGAGATGCAGCATTACAGGAGGTTGCTAAAATTTCACTAATTCCCACTATAACTTCAGCTGATCCATTCGTCTTTTTAAATTTTCTAACCTACTTGCCCAATTAAGAGAGCTAACATTCTACCCTCCGATCAGTAGAATGCCACTATTTTTCCTGATGACGACATCTTCCTGAGTAGTCCCAACCCAGGGATCTAATTGGCTGACTATTTTATCTCTGCCATATTTTAACCAAGAGGAAGCCATTATACGTTTTTTATTCATCATCATCATCATCATCATTTAAGACTGATTATGCCTTTCAGCGTTCAGTCTGGAGCATAGTCCCCCTTATAAAATTCCTCCATGATGCCCTATTCAGTGCTAACATTGGTGTCTCTTCTGTTGTGAAGCCTATTACTTCAAAAACATTCTTAACCGGATCCAGGTACCTTCTCCTTGGTCTAACTCGACTCCTTCTACCCTCTACTGCTGAACCCATGAGTCTCTTGGGTAACCTATCTTCTCCCACGTGTGTAACATGACCCCACCATTTAAGCCTGTTCGTCCTGACTGCTACATCTATAGAGTTCATTCCCAGATTTTCATTGATTTCCTGATTGTGGACACCCTCCTGCCATTATTACCATCTGCTAGTACCTGCAATCATCCTAGCTACTTTTATATCCGGAACCTCAACCTTACTGATAAGGTAACCTCTATCCACCCAGCATTCGCTCCCATACAACAAAGTTGGTCGAAAGATTGAACGGTGCACAGATAACTTAGTCTTGGTACTGACTTCCTTCTTGCAGAAGAAAGTAGATCGTAGCTGACCGCTCACTGCATTAGCTTTGCTACACCTCACTTCCATTTCTTTCACTATGTTGCCATCCTGTGAGAATATGCATCCTAAGTACTTGAAACCGTCCACCTGTTCTAACTTTGTTCCTCCTATTTGGCACTCAATCCGTTTATATTTCTTTCCCACTGAGATTACTTTCGTTTTGGAAATGCTAATCTTCATACCATAGTCCTTACATTTCTGATCTAGCTCTGAAATATTACTTTGCAAACTTTCAATCGAATCTGCCATCACAACTAAGTCATCCGCATATGCGAGACTGCTTATTTTGTGTTCACATATCTTAATCTCACCCAACCAATCTATTGTTTACAACATATGATCCATAAATAGTATGAGCAACAGTGGAGACAGGTTGCAGCCTTGCCTTACGCCTGAAACTACTCTGAACCATGAACTCAATGTACTGTAAACTCTAACTGCTGCCTGACTATCTACGTAAATACCTTTAATTGCTTGCAAAAGTTTGCCTCCTATTCCATAATCTCGTAGAACAGACAATACCTTCTTTCTAGGAACCCGGTCATATGCCTTTTCTAGATCTATATGACATACAATTCCCTGCTCCACTCGTAACATTTCCCCAGTATTTGCCTTAAGCTAAAGTTCTGTTCCTGTCAACCTCTAATAGTCCCAAACCCACACTGATTTTCATCCAATTTGTCCTAAACTAATATTCGTACTTTTTTCCTTTCAACATTACGTGAGAGGATTTTAACCACAACGCTGATTAAAGAGATACCTCTGTAGTTGTTATAATCTTTTCTGTTTCCATGTTTAAAGATTGGTGTGATTACTGCTTTCGTCCAGTCTGGTGGAACCTGTCTCGACTCCCGCGCCATTTCACTTATCCTGTGTATCCACTGAAGACCTGACATTCCACTGCATTTAATGAGTTCATTCACCCCAGCCGCTATATTGCACTGCTATCTATTGACCATTTTCTCCGCTTCGTCAAATGTGATCCTATTTCCATCATCATTCCTATGTCATTGTTTAACGAAATCTGAAACATTACTGATCCTGTTTTCACCTACATTGAGCAACTCTTCAAAATATTCCCTCCAACTGCCCAAGGCATCAACAGGATTCACCAGCAGTTTTCCTGATCTGTCCAAAATACTTGTCATTTCCTTCTTACCTCCCTTTCGAAGACTGCTAATTACACTCCAGAATGGTTTTCCAGCGGCTTGGCCCATAGTCCCCAACCTGTTTCCAAAGTCTTTCCAAGATTTCTTCTTGGATGCTGCAATTATCTGTTTGGCTTTGTTTCTTTCTTCAACATAACTTTCTCTGTCTACCTGAGTTCTAGTATGAAGCCATTTTTGATACGCCTTGTTTTTCCTTTTACAGGCTGCCCTGTCTGTGTCATTCCTTTAAGCTGTTTGCTTCATCCTACCTTTACACACTACTGTTCCAAGACTTTATTTAACCACATCTAATACTGTGTCCCTGTACCTTGTCCATTCCCTTTCCAATGACTGTAAGTGACTACATTCATCTAACTGGTAACTGTATGAGATCACTGTCATGTAGTTATGCCTGATTTCCTTATCGTTAAGTTTCTCCACTCTTATCCTCCTACATATGGACCTGACCTCCTGCACTTTCTGCCTCACAATACCAATGTCACTGCAGATTAAACAGTGATAAGTGTCATCAAATAATACCCCTGAATACAAGTGTGTCCCTCACAGCCTTCCTGAATTTCTGATCTGTTATTATATAGTCAATGACAGACCTGGTTCCCATGCCTTTTCAGATTTACCAGTGAATGTTTTATGTTTAAAAAAGGAGTTTGTGATTACTAATCCCATACTGGCACAGAAATCCAAGAGCTGTTTCCGCTGCCTGTTGGCCTCCATATCCTCTCCTAATTTACCCATAACCTTTTTATACCCTTCTTTTCGATTTCCAATCCTGGCATTAAAATCACCCATGAGCAGAACACTGTCCTTGTCCTTTAACAACTACATCACTGAGTGCGTCATAAAAACTATCCATCATATCTTGATCTGTCCCTTCACAATGCGATTATACTAATACAACCCTAATTTTCTTGCTAGACACTGTCAAATGTATCCACATCAGTCATTCGTGTACATACCTTATTGCAACTACGGTGGGTTCCATTTCTTTCCTGATGTAAAGCCCTATACCCCGTTGTGCTATTCCTGCTTTGACTCCTGACAGGTAGACTTCGTATTCTCCCACTTCCTCTTCTTTCTCACCTCTTACCACAATGTCACTAACAGCTGAAACGTCCATCCTCATCTCACTTGCAGCCTCTGTCAGCTCTACCTTCTTCCCAGAGTAACCCCCATTGATATTAATAGCTCCCCATCTCGTTACCATTCGTTTGCCGAGTCGTATCTTTGGAGTCCCTGGTTTGTCAGTTAGAGGTGGGACTCCGTCACCTCCAAAGGTCCGAGGCATTTTTCTCTGATTGTTGCAAGCATCATATTTAAAGTACGAAGGAAACAGGTTGCAGGCCTTACTTGCTTTGGGTCCCATTGAGTCTTACCCCTACCACGGTTGATGGACTAACCGGTGGATTTGGTAGTCTTTGCCGTATGAGTACAAGGGTGACCACGACTCAGAATATGTCCGAGATGCTCAGCCTTATTCCAAAGTAACTGGTATCCCGACTGTCGGGTCCACTTACTTGGCCACTGATACGTTGCCCGTGGTTCATGAAATAGGACATGACTACAGGAACCCACACCAGGTCTAAACATTCATGGTGGTGTCTGATTGTTCTATATCGTGTCTCCCTACCATTTTCGCGCAACGACGCTCTGAGTGTGTTTTTTAGGGAATTAACTAGTTTGAACCTGGGACCTGTTGCTGGTAAGGCGACGCCATACCACACATGACACGTAGAATTCAGAAGAGTTCAGTGACACCAGCGATGATATAACCAAATACTTAATGACCTCAGCGTCAGCTCCACTGCACTCCCTATAAAAGAATCTTAATACTAACTAAATTTAGAGGAAAGGGTTCAAGGCTTTCCTATTTTTAGTTAGCTAGTAAAATAACGTCGAAAAAGCAGTTAAGTTTACCATTGGAAATTTTATTCTACTCACAAAACATCGTTTATAAATTGCACTATTGATAAAAGTAAATGTTTTAATACAGGATGGTAAAAACCAACTGCGTTCAACAAAAATGTGAACGAATATTCCCTGAATGGGTTTCCAAGTTCTACAATCGATCGAACGTTGTCCTATGCCATATCACATCTATAATCTAGGTTTAATTTAAGTTTCACAAAAGAGAAAACTATCAAAATGGTCTATAGTGACCCTCAATTATCTTTAATTACTTATCTAACTTGTCGTAAATTACAGTGGCTGATGTGGTTTCTCAATAACTGTATAAAAGAAAAATCATCGCGTTTCAGATGTGTTCTTCAAGTGGCAAATGTGTACACCATGCGTTTTAATTAACGATCGACATTAGTATTACGCAAAAGAGGGGTGTAACAGATGAGTCTTCTGCAGTTCTGAGTGAAGCCTTATGCGCTCAAAAATGCGGTATCGCGTGCGTTCATTACCTTGTCGGTGTTTAGGCAGCGTCAGGGCGACAGCGGCCGGCGCACCAGCCATCCAGCTCGCCGTCTCGGAACTAACTCTCCTCTAACTTCTCCTTACTACAATTTATCGAAGTTAGTTTAAAAAAAAACTATCTGGCTATGTTTTCATCTGACCAATCAGGGTCTCAATGTTAACCTTAAGCTCCGCCTTCAAAAATTCTGTCTATCCAATGAGAAACGCTATACTTTTCGTGGTGGGGCAATGCTTATAAAGTTTGCAACGTAACAGAGACGCTAAAAACTAAAAAGTCTCACGCTAAAACCTGCAGCTAGTGTGGTCCTTTTAGCGTTATCATAAGATCTATACTGTTCTTCTGGAGGGCTCTATCTTTTAACATGGGCTGGGGGGGGGGGGGTCCTTGACGTATCTGAGACATGAAAAAGTCTCTCGCTAAAACTTGCGGGTGGTAGTGGCCCTTTTTGTGTTATCGTAAGATCTATACTGTTTTTCTGGAGGGCTCTAGCTTTTAACATGGGCTGGGGTGTGGTCCTTGACGTACCTGTGACGCCAAAAAGTCTCACCCTAAAACGTGCGGGTTGTGTGGCCCTGCTGGTTAGCTGGCGCCGTAGGTGTCCAGACCTTCCCTTATCGTAGGGCCTTCTAGCTTAACACGGTTCTGCTCTCGGCTTCTGTCCTCGTTTCTCCCCTCGGAACTGCGTCTGCCTCATGGTGGGAAGGTACGACATGCATTTAGGCATTCTTGTGTTAGTCTGTGGTATTCCATTTGCTCGCTCGTTACTCGTATTACTATGGTTAATTTAATATCACAATTTATTCGGAGCTACGTGACATACTAGTGGATTTGATTATCATGTCAGGGTTTTCATGGAAGGTGTTGGATTTGCCTGACACCTTACACATGAACCATTTATTACAAGGAATTCAACCCCGACTAGACGACCTCACGACACTCTGAAAAAATACTTATGTAACATTTGTGCTTATTTGAACTACAGGAGAGCTCAGGACACAATAAGGGCAAGTTAAGAATATAATATTACTAAGCAGTAAGTGCCGAAGGATTTTTTCAGTAGACTTTCGTGCAAAACTATACAGGAGTTGAAGCCCTGACTTTAATGGCAGACAACAGCCACACGACGAGTATTAATCAGTGTTGAAAGCATGAGAATACCTACACTACAGATAGTGGTACGAAAGATTTAATTTCACAACTGCTCAAGGGTAATATATTTGGTGTGTTTCAAATTATTAATTTGTGTTATCCACACTTTGAGAAAAGAATTGCAAGAACGGCTACTAAACAAGCTTAATGATCTTTCTGAAAAAGCAAATTGAGTTAGTGTCTTCTTAAATGGCAAAAATAAATTCAGTTCTAGAAGTAGTTAGCAAAGTTATAGATGTTTTGAAAGAGGGTATCAAAGTTCTGGAAGAAGTTATTTGAGGTAAAGGTACTTCGAAAGAAGTTCGTAAAATCAAGGACATTTCTGAGAATGAGGATAACATTCCAGAGAGGAATTGATAGGTCGAAGAGGGTGAAGGATGGTGGGGAATGGGAACTGGCAGTTGGCAAGAAGGCAGCTAGTACGAAGAGGAGGTATTCAGACAGTTATACTTTGCGTAAATGCAATTGATTTGATCAACTGTCAGATTTGAATGAAGAGGAGCCTCTTGTAGCTGTAGATGTAGAGAATACATCCCCCATGTTGTGGCTAAGCCATTTCTCCGCAATATCCTTTCTTTCGGGAGTGCTAGTTATGCAAGGTTCGCTGGACAGCATGTGTAAAGATGGGAAAGTAAGAGACGAGGTACTGGCAGAAGTAAAGCTGTGAGGACGGGGCGTGAGTCGTGTTTGGGCAGCTCAGTTGGTAGAGCATTTGTCAGCGAAAGGCAAAGGTCCCGAGTTAGAGTCTCGGTCCGGCACATAGTTTAAATCTGCCAGAAAGTTTCATGACAGCGCACACTCCGCTGCAGAGTGAAAATATGTTTCAGCAATAGAGAGTTTTTCATACCACGTCAAGGAACAAGAGTGGCCGGATGTTTAGAGTGCCGATGACATAGATGACAAATATAATGCTTTCCATAACACATTTCTAATGCTTTCCATTAGAACGTTCTAAACAGGGTACTAACAGCAAAAAGGCAGCCCGTGTGGCTGACTACTTGGATGAGGATATCATATAGAACAAAGGGGGAATTATATCAAAATTTTGGAACTAGTCACAATGAAGCTACAGCAGCCCATTACAAACAGTACTCTAAGGTGCTTAAAATGTTATTAGGAAGACAAAGAGTGTGTGGTATGCAAACAGAATAGCTAATGCACAGGATAAAATTAAAACCATATGGTCAGTTGTGAAAGATTTTGTCTGGTCAGGAGCACATGGTCAACGATATAAAGTCAGTTCGCAGTAAAAATATTTCAGTTACTGATAAACCATTTATATGTGCAGTGCAGTGCAACTATCATATTCTGGACATTACTGGTGATTTAAATAAAAGTTGAGTTCCTTCAAGGAATCAGATAACTCTTTCTGAGACTGATGCCTGAAATACCCCTCTGTGATACAAACAAGTGAGATGGAGATTGAGTCAATAATTAAATCACTGAAGACTAAGAACTCTCGTGAATATGATGGAGTGCCTAGCAGAATATTAAAGTATGGTGCTGCACATGTTAGCCATATTCGTAATTTTTTTCTTTAGGAATTGTCGGTTTCCTGAACGATTAAAGTATTCAGTAATAAAGCCGCTTAATAAAGAGGGATAAAGGCATAATGCAGACAGTTTGAGATCTATTTTTATGCCGTCACTGTTTGCTCAAGTTATTGAAAGCTGTGTATGTACGGATAATTGATCATTTTATATCACACGATTTGCTATCTAATGTACAGTTCGGATTTGGAAGTCGTTTAACAGCTGAAAATGCTGTACTGGATGGTTTAAACAAAAGGTTTCAAACGCTAGGCGTACTTTTTGGTTAAACTAAGGCGTTTGTTTGTGTTGGTCACAAAATATTGCTACAGATGTTGGACCGTTACGGAATATGGTGAACAGCTCACAATTGGCTCACCTCTTAATTTAGTAACAGAGAGCAGGCGGTCATCATTCACAGTGTCGAGAATAGCTGTGATGTTGTGCTGTTTGAGGCTTTCCCAGCGCTGCATCTGCTTGATAGTTTCACGGAAATTACGCCGTATAATATTGTAGAAACCGCACAATATTTCAGCGAGACAAGTGCCCGCCATCTTCAGGTGCTACTGTCGCTCGCCAATTTATATGCTGGCTTTCTACAACAGCGCAGGCGCCAGCGGGGCACGACGTCAACGAAGACCAATCGTAGACAGCGTCGAATACAAGAGCCCTCTGCTGGAGAATGGGTCGCGCTCTGCGAAAGCGCGCCGCGGCGCGGGAAAATGCGGCCGGGAGCGACGGACTCAGCGCGCACGAGGTGTTGGCGCGCGATTTAAGCATCTTCGCTAAGGCTTCCCATCTGCGTTAATTCGGTGCGGTTGCCACTCTGCGGCTGACGATTCCTTAGTGCCGCCAAGGCTGGCTCCCAGGCTTTGCTCAGGTGAAACCCCGTGTCTCTGTTTATTAGGTTCGACCGCCTCTTTGATGATGGAGTCCCAGTATGTGGAAGCATGCCAGAGGGTCTTGGTTTCTTCATAATTCATGCCGTGTCCCGTATCAAGGCAGTGTTCAGCAACCGCAGATTTCTCTGGCTGACCCAACCTCGTGTGACGTTTATGTTCGTCACATCTGTCTTGGATCGTACGACACGTCTGGCCAATATAAGACTTCCCGCATTGGCACGGGATTTTATATATTCCTGGTCTTCTCAGGCCGAGGTTGTCTTCAACAGAGCCCAGCACTGATTGCACTCGTGCTGGAGGCCGGAAAACACATTTAATCCGGTACTTCTAGGAAATTCTGCCCATCTTAAAAGACACGCCACCGACATACGGTAGAAAAACCAACCTCGTGGTGTTCTCTGCTTCTTCAGGCTCTTCTTTAGGTTTGGAGCGTGCTGGTCGAAATGCGTTCCGGATCTCCTTCTCGGAGTACCCGTTCTGGGCAAACACAGAGCGGAGATGGCTAAGCTCTGCCGATAAGCTGTGCTGATCTGAGATGGCTCTAGCCCTATGCTCAGCTTATCGGCAGAGCTTAGCCATCAGTGTTGGGGCCCCTGCTGTTCCTTATTTATATAAATGATATGCCTTCTAATATTATGAGTAACTCCAAAATATTTCTGTTTGCTGATGACACTAACTTGGTAGTGAAGGATGTTGTGTGCAAAATTGTCTGGGTTTCAGGTAGTGCAGTTCATGACCTAAGTTCATGGCTTGTAGAAAATAAACTAACGCTAATTCACAGTAAGAAGCAACTTTTACAGTTTCTAACACATAATTCAACAAAACCGGATGTTCTAATTTCACAGAATTGGCATACGATTAGTGAAATGAACAGTTCAAATTTCTAAGTGTTCCGACGGATAGTAAACTGTCGTGGAAATCCACGTTCAAGATTTTTACTATTGGAACGATATCAGAAGTGAGTGATCCTTCGACACGAATATTAGTGTACTTCACTTATTTTCATTCGCTTATGTCGCATAGTGTAATACTTTAGGGTAACTCTTCCCATTCTAAAACGATATTTTTAGCTTAGAAACGGGCGGTTCACGAACATATTGTCGATCCCTGTTCACGAGTCTGGGTATTTTGACATTGGCCTCTCAATATATATGTTCCTTACTGTCATTTCTTGTTAACAAGATAAACTTATGCCCAAGAATAAGCAGCTTTCACTCAGTTAATACTCGGTAGAAATCAATCCTGCATTTGGATCAGACTTCATTAACTCTTGTATAGAAAGGCGTGGAGTATACTACTGCATCCCTATTCAATGATCTACCACAAGAAATAATAAAAAAATAGTAGTTTTCCAAGCACTTTCAAATCGAAGCTGAAGAGTTCCCTCATAAGTCACTCTTTTAATTCTGTCGAGAAGTTCCTTTAAAAATTAATTGTTGATTGCGTTTACTTAAGTTTATGGCTTGAATTTTTTCGGGTTCATTAATATTTTATTTTCATCTGTTATTACTTTTATGTTGTAATTTCATGTCCTGACAGATTGCATGACCTTGGAGATTTAAACCTCACCTTGGACCTATTGAACGTGACGTTTAAATAAATAAATAAATAAATTTCTGCAAGGTTGTAGTTAGGTTTAAGAAGTGGATTGAAGAATGGGATAAAACAAGTGGAAGAAATGTTACATGTGAAATGTAATCAAAGATAACGCAAATTAAAAGATGGGAAAACAGAAACACATCAATACCTTTTTTGTTTCTTTGGACAATGAGTCTTCGGACTGGTTTGATGCGAACCGCCATGAATTCCTCTACTGTGCCAAACTCTTCAACTCGCAGTAGCACTTGAAATGTAAGCTCTCAATTATTTGCCGGAAATATTCAAGTTTCTGTCTTTCTCTACAGTTTGTACCCTCTGCGGATCCGCCTACCATGGATATCATTCCCTGATCTCTTAACACACATCTGTCGTCCCCTCTCTTCTCCTTTTCAGTGTTTTCCACGTATTCCTATCCTCTCAGATTATGGGCGGAACCTATTCATGCCTTACGTCATCAGTCCACGTAATTTTGAACATTCGCCTGGAGCACCACATCCCAAATGCTTCTAGTCTCTTCTGTTCAGGTTTTCACTACCGCACAATGCTGTGCTCCAAACGTAAACGGTCAGAAACGTTTTACTTAAATTAAGGCTTATGTTTCATACTAATAGAATCCTCGTGGCTATTAATGCCGTTTTCGCAAGTGGTAATCTACTTTTGATGTCCTACTTGCCCCGTCCGTCATTGCTTATTTTGCTGCCTAGGTAACAGAATTCCTTAACTTCATCTATTTAGTAACCATCAGTCCTGATGTGAATTTTCTCGCTGTTCTAATTACTGCTATTTCTCATTACATTCGTCTTTCTTCGACTTACGTCAATCCAAATTCTGTACTGAGGACATTGTTCATTCCATTCAGCGTATCATGTAATTCTTTTTCACTTTCACTGACTGTAGCGATGTCATCACGGAAACGTATCATTGATATCCTTTCACCTTGAATTTTAATTCCACTCGTGAATCTTTCTATTATTTTCATGATGGCTTGTTCAATGTGCAGGTTGAACAGTAGGGGAAAGGCTCCATCCCTGTCTTACACCCTTTCTAATCCGAGCGCATCGTTTTTCGTTGTTCACGCTCATTATTCCCTCTTGGCTCTTGTACGTATTGTACATTACCCGTCTCTCCCTATATCTTACACCTACAGTTGTCAGAATTTCGAAATCTTGCACCATTTGACATTGTCTAATGCCTTTCAAATAGATAAATCCGATGAAAGTGTCTAGATTTTTATTTAGGCTTGCTTCCATTATCAACCGCTACGTCAGAATAGCCTGTCGTGAGCCCTTACCTTTTCTAGATCCAAACTGATCGTCGTCTAGCATACCTCAGTTCTCATTTTCATTCTTTTGTTTATTATTCTTGTCAGAATATTGGATGCATGACCTTAGAGTTGACTATGCGCTAATTCTCGCAGCTGTCAACTCTTGCAGTCTCAGGAATTGTGCGGATGATATTTTTCCGAAAGTCAGATGGTATGTCGCCAGACTCATACATTATGCACAAGAACTTGAATAGTCGTTTTGTTGCCATTTCCCTCGATGATTTTAGAAATTCTGACGGAATGTTATCTATCCCTTCTGCTTTACTTGGTTTAAGTCCTCCAAAGCTCTCTCAAATTCCAATTCTAATACTGGATCCTCTGTTTCTTCTAAATCGACTCCTTTCTTCTTCTATCAAGCAAACCTTCGCACTCGTAGAGGCTTTTAATGCACTTTTTCCACATATCCGCTCTCTCCTCTGCATAACAATGCGATTCCCGCTGCACTCTTAATGTTACCACCCTTCGATCATTGTCACCGAAGGTTGTTTTTACTTTCCTGTTTGCTAAATCTGTCCTTCCGACAGTGATTTCTGTTTCGATTTCTTCACGTTATTCGTGCAGCCATTTCGCCTCAGTTTCCCTGCACGTCCTGTTTATTTCATTCCTCAGTGACGTGTATTTCTGTATTCCTTAGTTTCACAGAACGTTATTGAATTTCCTCCTCTTAGTGATCAACGGACGTATTTCTTCTGTTACGTACGGTTTCTTCGCAGTTACTTTCTTTGTACTTTCGTTTTTCTTACCAACTTCAGTGACGGCCATTTTTGGAGATATCCATTCCTGTTCAACTGTACTGCCTACTGATCTATTAATTTTTGCTGTATCTATAGCCTTAGAGAGCCTCAAGCGTGTCGTCATACCTTAGTTTCTCCGTACTCCACTTCTTTGCGTACTGATTTTTCCAGCCTAATCTCTTGAACTTTTGCCTACTCTTCATCACTACTATGTTGTGGTCTCAGTCTGTATCTGCTGCTCGGTTCGCCTTAGAATCCAGTATCTGATTTTATGAATTTCTGCCTGACCATGGAGTAATCTAACTGAAATCTTCCCGTATCTCCAGGTCTTTTCGAAGTACACCTCATCCTTTTGTGATTATTTAACAGAGTATTCGCTGTTACTAGCTGGAATTTATTACAGAACTCAATTAGTCCGTCCCCTCTCCCATCCCTAGTCCAGAACTTATATACTCCTGTAACCTTCTCTTCTACTCTTTCCCCTGAAACTGCATTCTAGTCGTCCCTCGCAACAACGATGTTTTCATGTCCCTTTATGTACTGTATTACCCTTTCATTATCCTCGTATACTTTCTCCGCCTCTTCATTTTCAGGTTGCGACGTCGGCATGTATTCCTGAGCTATCGTTGTTGGTGTTGGTTTGCCTATTACTGAACTGTTCACTGTAACACACTCTTTGACCTACCTTTCTATTCATAACGAATCCCAATCCCGTTATACCATTTTCTGCTGCTGTTGATATTACACTGCACTCATATGATCATAAATTCTTGTCATCTTTCCATTTCATTTCACTTATTTATCTATTTAATCCTATGGCTAGGGCCCCCGTCGGGCAGACCGTTCACCAGGTGCCGGTCTTTCAATTTGACGCCACTTCGGCGACCAGCAGTCAATAAGGATGAAGGGATGATGGCGAGGACAGTTCAACACCCAGTCCCTGGGAGGAGGAAACTCTCCGACTCAGCCGGGAATAGAACCCGGGCCCAGAGAATTGACAATCAGTCATGCTGACCATTCTGCTACCGGGGGCGGACATTCACTTCACTGACTCCAACTGCATCTAGATTGAGCCTTTGCATTTCCCTTTTCAGATTTTCTAACTTTCCTACCACGTTCAAGCGTCAGACATTTCACGCCGCAACTCGTAGAACGTTATCCTTTTGCTTATTATTCAATCTTTTTCTCATGGCAACTTCCCCACTGGCAGTCCCCTCCCAGAGATCTAAATATTGCCGTATCTTTTGTCAATGGAGAGACCATATGACACTTTCTCAGTTACAGGCCACATGTCCTGCAGATACACATTATGTGTCTTTAGCCCAGTAGTTTCCATTGCCTTCTGCAGCCTCAAGCCTTTTCTTATTGCTTATTATTCCGTCTTTAGGGGATTTTCCTCACACCAAGGACACGAGAGTGCCCTGAAGCTCTGTCTGCTCCTCCGCCCTCTATGACAAGGCTGTTGGCAGAATGAGGTTGTCCTCTTTCGATGGAAGTCTTTGGCCGCCAATATCTAGCAGGCATTATGATCAGAAGTTTGAAGAATATAAAACGAATCATTACATTAAGGTCAATAATATTTTAGACATATTTGACACAGCACAGGAGACGGAAACTAAACTGAAATCATAGGTCCTGGTATTGATTGTAAAGTGATTGCTGTATCAAATTCGAATGGGAGGAATGAAGATGGATATCCAATCCATGCCAAGTTATTAGGTGAACTAAAATGTAGAGTGAATAGAACAGTAAAATGCAGGCTAGTTATGCAGACTATTCAACTATCAATCCACCGGAAAATCGACTGTAAGTCATAAGACCGCGTACATGAGTGGAGCTAGCAATTATTCAATGATGTGCGTGGCCGCAAAACGAAATCTAGCTACTCACACAACTGAAGACAGCGAACTAAAACATCGACAGTTTGCAACATTCACAACAAGAATGAAAGACATACATCCAACTGTGTTCATAAAATATCCCCATGGAATATATACTCAGAGCTGTAGTGACAGTCACAAAATTAAGTAGGAGGATATATGCAGGGAGATCCTACATTGTGGGCTGCTAAAATGGCAAATAGTTACAATAGACGTAACAAGTGTCAGAAAGCTTATGTACAAAAATCTTCGTGTAAAGGTTATGTCAGAAAGTAAAGGAGGAAGTACTGAATTTTGAGTCATACCACACAGGACTATGAGGGGCGCTTAATGTATATAAACAGGGATAGCATTAATGGTTACATATCTGTCTTATCATTCTGAGAGTATGATGAGCATTTTGCTAAAACTGAATGGCAGACACTTGAAGACAAATCCAAATCTTTCACTGAAAGCCTTCTTAGAATAGTTTCAAGAACCATCTTTAAGTAAGAAATATAGGAGTATTCTGCTAATCTCTGCTTGTTACTCCTGTAGATGTTGTGTAGGAAAGTGTAAACTGGATATCCTACTTACACAGTTATTTAAGCTGTCACACCTCCCATGCTCCATATGTGAATGGGACATGGTGAGGCCCTAATAAGAAGAACAGAGAGAAGCTGGGATGTGCCCACTGGCACGTAATATATAATACACAGTCGTCTACACAGTACATTTTTAGATGTAGAACACCTCCTCTGTATTAGACAAAGCATGGCTCTAGACCACCTAGGTACGCAGTATCTTATTCTGCAATTAAATCAGCAAAATGATCTAACTTTCCTGGTGTCTATTGAGGCAGGTTTCAATAAACGAATTTAGAGATCTGACCTCAGCCGTTCTGGGGTCACTATTTTCTGTATAAACGCATGTTATATTCCGCTGTAAATTGACCTTTTTAATAATTTGCAATATAATTGGGTAAATTTACTAGATCATAACTTCTTCTGATTCTACGAGATTTTTTCTTATTTTAGAACTGAGAGGTTATGAGCTCTTTTAAACTGTTGTGGGATTCTCCCAGCATTAAGACTATGATAATGGAACTTTGTGAACCATATTTTAGCTTGTCTAACCACAATTATAGTAAGCTCAGAATAATAGGACATTCGTTAAGGCACCCATGTTACTACTGGGGCTGTAGAAGAAAACAAATTATAGGGAAAATCATTCATTGGAATTAAGGAGCAAATACCTGAAGATGTTGCGTGTTGGGACTGTAGTGGAGAGAAGAGGTTGGTGCTAGATAAGATCTAGCATAAAACCAGTGAGAAGATTGACAACCCAAAAAACAAAATCAAAAACTGGTTTACGAGGTTAATTTCACTATATGTTGTAGAGTCTCTTTTTATTTCTTTCTTGTTATTCTTATTATTTGTCAGGCATGGAGAGCTGGGCTACATGGGTTCTTTCCTTGGCTCAGAGGGTGAGGTACAATAAAACATCCCTTACTCCAAGAGTTATTTATTGACAAACATTTCCTTGACAACAGTGCATTCAGCGGACTTCAACCGGTGTACTTTACTCGCTTGGTTCAGTGCTTCCGTAGCAACACGGCGTTGTGGCCTCGGTGCTGGCGGCGGCGGGAGATGCTAACGTAGACTGCAAGGAATGCCCCAGGAACAGCACCTGACGACGGCCGCACGTGGCGAGCGCTGCTTACGCGCCAAGACTGTGTGCCGGCGAGTGTACTGGCTTGCAATTCCCGGCGGCCGGCCGGCCACTGCGTTGACGAAAATCACCCCATGCTAGGCGGCTCTGGGCGGCGTCCATTGAACTGGAGTTCAACTGGTTCGGCCGTATCCCTTCGTCCGAACCAGTCACCCGGGTTATTTCCTATACGTCTCCCTCTGTTGCTATAGGTGAGACTTCGACTTTAATGACTTGATTCGGAACGAAGACTCGACATCTGTGACTTACTGGCGAAGGGACGACATCTTCTTCTTTCTTCGTAAGTCGTGGTAACTAGACGCTGCTATCAGGTTCGATGCTGTCCTATAACCTCCATAGCTGCCGCTTCTTCTTCATGCGTACCGTCGGGAGTACATCAGCGCGCCCAGCAAACGTCACGAGGCTTCCGGAACATGACAAGCGAACTCCATAAGTTGACCAGCACTTCCAGCAGACTCCCAGCAGACTTCAGAAGAAGCTGCAAACTTCGAGAGGGAGTTACCTCTTTCCGGGGTATTTATTTCGTGTTCCTGCTGACGGCGTGACGTTTGTAGCACAGTGACTGACTTCTGTGGTTCGATGCTAGAAGGTTCCCTCGTGTATCGTACACGTGACTTATGCTGGCTCCTGATCCGTCTGCCCTGCTTTCCAGCGGGGCGGGCAATGTCCTCCGGACGACGCCCCCAGTAGACTGCTGACTGCTTGGTTCGCATACTCGATCGGACGATTGATTACCTCTCCGCGGTCCTGCTCCACTTCCGTGTGTCTGCTAGCGTGCTTGAGTCCCTGTAACTTCCTTCACCAAGTCTTTACTTAATTTTATAACAAATATTTACACATACGATCACTACACCTATTACAATGACTTTTTATCCAAGTCCCTAACAATAAGTGCTTTACAATAAACGCATTTTGTGCATATGAAGATGACGTCTGTTTTATTTATGATGTTGAAAATGATGAAATATATGGTGTTCAATCAGTATAAAAGTACTTGAAATGTACATCAAGAAACAAATGTATAAGTTTAAACATTGTGTCACACCGATTACTTACTTGTAATATACGTTATTAGAGTTCTACAGTCTTCGTTACTTTTCATATGGACCAGCTGTTTTCTCAACAGCTGACATTCAAACAGAAAGAGAAAGTTTTCCTAAGGATGAATTATTTTGTTTCAAAAGGTGAAACTGCAAGGTGTCAGATGGTATTTCCAAAACAGTGCCTATGGTAACAGTAATGGAAATAACGGAATGTGAGAAATTGTGAATAATATTTCAAAATTTTGTTTTTACGACTTTAAGTATTCCATATTGGTTCGTGTTGTTTTGTCTAATCCGGATTTCTTCGTATGGCGAACATACTTATAATCAGAATTTTACTGTCAATTGTAAAGCTATCATGACGTACACCCTTAGGAGAGAGAAAAGAGTCAGGAAACAGCACGTAACCTTTCCAAGAACTCCCCCTGATCATGGATACAACGTAGTTTAAGGACTGAGAATGCAAACGTAGATTGACGGACGGGAGTTTGAATCACCATTCTCCCGAATGCGAGTCCAGCGCCTTAACCACCCCATTCACAGGAGATGCTCATCTAACGACGTAAATTAAACTATGTGCGACCCGCTCCACAAAGTGAGAAACTATAAAATAAAGTTCCAGATGGAAATTTTAATAGTAGCAACTGTAAACGTTGTGGAGTGTTGGTTCAAGACCATAACTAAAGAGTAACTCAAACAGGTATAGGGACGCACACGTGCGAGTACTGTTTCATTGTTTTCCCAGTTTTAGCGCCAAACATACGCAAAATGGCGACTCCTGAGAATGTTATGCAGTTCAGTAGGAGTGAATATGTCATTTCAGTACAACGTGTCTTTCGTTTAAAGCACATTTATGATCTCCATACGGAAAAAATCCGTCGATGGAATTCGGAAAGATTGGACGAGTGTGTAAAGGGAAAGGGGCAAATAACGGGAGAAGAAAACGTGTCTGACAAAGATGTAGACCATGTTAGAGCATCTTAGTAGTGTTGAGTCCGCCCCCGGTAGCTGTATGGTCAACGTGTCGAATTGTCAATCCTTTGGGGCCAGGTTCGATTCCCGACTGGATCGCGGAATTTTCTCCGCCCAGGGACTGGATGTTGTGCTGTCCTCATCATCATCCTTTCATCCTCCATCGACTGCAGGTCGCCGAATTGCCGTCAAATCAAAAGACCTGTCATACGATTAAATAAATAAAGTAGTCCTGAGAGTGTTCTGCTCTGGAAGCAAGTTTTGAACGTCGGTAGCCCAAGACGACAGTGTTGAAGGTTTTAGCAATATATTTATCACGTGTACATTTCGGTTGCAGTTGGTACATGCTAAAAGAGAGATGACTATAGTGTTTGTTATAATTTTTGAGGTAAGTAATGCTGTGGGAATATGACCTTCCTGATCGAGTGGCGTTCAGCAATGAGGCAACCTTTCATCCGATTGGGAAGGTAAATACTCATAATGTTGGTATTAGGACATGAGAACATCATCTGGAACGTGAACAATGTCAAAGACATTGCCCAAAATTAAACTTTTTATGCGCTGTGTCCCGAAGTCAAATGTACAAAAAATTTGCTTTATTTTCATGCTGAAAGTGGAGTAAAAGTGGTGGCTAATCTGGATATGTTGCAAGAGTGGCTCTTTCCGCAATTAAAAGGTTAACCTGAAACTTTTACTTGGCAACAAGGTGGAGCCCCACACAATGGGCTTCAGCCTGTACAAGAGTAGTCCCTGACTGTTGGATTGGTCGTAATGGTCAATATAAAAGACATCTTTTCCGATGTTCTACATGTTCACCTGAAATCACCCCACGCGATATTTAGCTTTGGGACTTCATTAGACATCGTATCTACGTTCAGCCACGACCTAATGATTTGACACAATTGAGACACAGAACTGAAGAGGCCTGCGTTACTCTGGACATGTCAACAAAAGTATGGAATGAACTGGATCTTAGGCTGGATGTGTACTGTATAACTGAAGATACGCGTGTTGAACATATGTTACAAAACTAGGTTAGTTTACATTGTTTGATGTATGCTTTGTTGTAAACATTCTAAATGAAACTGTTATTACCACGAAAACTAGGGCATTCGTTTATTGGTACTATGTATTTTTAATTAGTTTTATATGGACTTTAAAATACCTTTTACATTCCACAATTACGCAAGGGTAGGAGAAGTGTAACGTAACTTTGCAAACGCAGTAAAGTAATGACGAATAAGAAGTTAAATAAATTCATATGAAGCAATTGTATAACGATTAGAATTCACGATATCTAGTGATTTGTGACACTATACGCGTAGTTCGTTTATTCGGATAAAAGCGTATGGAGCCTGAAGATGGCAAAATGGAATGCCGAAACTGGTTGATTTCAGAATAAAATAAAATATCTTAAAGTATACGGCTGTTGGTGAAATTAATTGACATTGAAAACTGTGATGCCTGGTCTAGAGTCTCCCTGTGAAGTGACCGGAGCTTGTCACCGATTCAGATTGCCACATGTGACCCCACATTTTCGTGGAGGATAACCGCTTTTCCACAGCGACAATTCCTCGTCGCCTCTTCCTGGTGGCAGTCCGCAGATGTTAAAGTGTCTAACGTGCACCTAGTGGCATGAAATCCAACAGAAACGGTTCACAGGGATCCCAAAAGGCCGGTAACATCACTTTTCCGGCAGATGGTACTCTATCATATTCTTTTTGTCACAGGTTAACCAGGATGTGTCCACACCATGCACTGTTGCTTTAATTCCGGAGTGAAATGCGGCATATCCGTATCATCTCCAATAACAGTGCGTTCCAGGGAACTGCAACACTCCTCGGCATGCCGTTTAAGATGGTTCTGTGAAGAAATCATTCGCTTGTCTTTCATCATGTCATCCAACTGCTTACGCGCCAGCATGAAACCTTCCGGTACTCCAAGGAGCCATGAATGACGTCGTAAACCGTCTAATACAAAATAGCAAGTTCCCGAGAAATGTCCTATCAGGAAATGTCCTGATCCGCTTTCACCGTTGTACGTATGTATGTATTAAACTGGGGACCTAGAAACGACGGAGAAGCTACATCCCGCCGTAGCCCTCAGTGGTTCACAACCCCACAACAGGCCACAGGAGTCCACATACCCCACTGCCGCCACACATCGAACCCAGTGTTATTGTGCAGTTCGGCTCCCAGCGGACACCCTCCTTCCCCCCCCCCCCCCCCCTCCCACACTCCTCTCCCACACCCCTGTAATGTCTCATACCAGACGAGTGTAGCCCTAAATGTTTGCCTGGTAGAATAATTATGGTGTATGCGTACGTGGAAACGATGTTTGCTGCAATCGCCGACACAGTGCAACTGGGGCGTAATAAGGGGAATCATCCCGCAATCCCCGAAGCAGATGGAAAACCGCCGTAAAAACCATCAACAGGCTAGCCGGAACAGCGGACCACGACAGTAATTCGCCGGGCGCATTCGTTCCGGGAACCGGCAAGCCTTCTCGCTCTGGAAGCAGCGCATTAAACAGCGCGGCTAGCACGGCGGGCTGCAGTGCCCTGTGGTTTTAAATGAGCGTTCGTCCCTCGCTCCATAGAAAACGAATCACACATCTTTGCTACTACGCCACGGATGTGTGAAGCACAATAGCCTTTCCCAACAACTGACAGCAGCACTATGCCACAGTTTTACCGTCCTAAGTGGCCGAGATAGTCCAATAAAGTTCCATCGCTGACAGTGAATATGTTGGCTTCGCATTTACAGCCGTAATCTGGAAAAAAAGTTGCGACAGACACTTGCTGGTTCTTCCTTGTACCTTAGATTACTTGTAGCAATTGCAATGCCTATGGGCTTGATTTCTTGTTGAAATTACTGGACACATTGCTACCATTTTTGTAGAAGATTCTTCCCCTTAAATTTAGCCTCTACACATACCTCATTCTTGTTTCATAAGTTTCCTTATACCAAGCGCATTTACTTTGGTGCTCCACTTAAATTTTTGTCTCGGCGATAAAGTGTTAACTGTTAAAGTATACTAGTTGACCTATGCTCTCTATCGTGATGACTCATCGATAGGTACCCATAGTATTGTAGAAAAAAGCGAATGGAAATATTTATTAATGAAAGGTAATACGAAGGCTGTTCGATAAGGAATTATGATTTTTTTCGTCATAATTTCTCGCAATAAAATTTAATCTTATGATATTATGTTAGCTTAACGTGCAACAAACACGCCGTAGTACTTTCATTGCTGGGACTCGTTCCCGCCTGTGAGAGAAAGGCATGTTTAGACGTGTTCAGAGTCGCCTGCCGGTGCAATGGTGGTAACAAGCGAGGCACAAAAGCGGCTTTGAAATTTTGCATTCGTCTCAACAAATTTTCAGCTAAGGCTTCTACAGTGTTACAAGAGGGCTATGGAGAATTAGTTCCTCCGTACAACACAGCTTGAAGGTGGTTTAAAATTTTTAAAGACGGGAGACAATTAATTTCATAGAATGTGCTCCAGTTACTGCTATGACTTAAGAAAACATCAACACTATTGTTGTCATTGTGAAAGAGAGATTCGACGAATAATCTTAAGATCACTTTCTGAAGAATTTAACGTTTGTTTGGGTGCCACCCACACATTGGTGATGGTAAAATTACACATGACCCGTGTTTGTGCTCGGTTGGTTCCAAGACTGTTGATTACCGAACGAAAGGACTTTCACGTGCAGGTCTGCATGCAGTTAATGTTCACTTTAAAGGAAGATCCGGACTTACTTACAAATGTGATCACTGAAATGAATCTTGGTTACATCATTTTGATCCTAACAGGAAACAGCAAAGCTCAGTTTGGAAATCTCCTTCATTACCTATCCCCAAAAAGCCCCATGTGACTTTTATATTCCCTAACATGAAGGAACACCTTCGTGGGAGACATTATCAATCATCAGAAGCAGTGGCGAAGGCTGCAAAAGCGATTTTGAAGGACCTCTTATAACGTGCACTTGGGGCACAAAATACTCGTTAAAGCCTGTGCTATGGTAATTGAGCGGGGTTCACCATATGAGAAAGGATTTTTTTATACATATCGACCGCGTGTACCTAAATGGTGACAAATCAGACTTACACCCACTCTGTAATAACAATGACCCGTCAAGCAAGTTCAAAATGCAATTACACGTCAAGATGGATCAAAAGCAACAATCAAGATGCTACCAATCTGATAATAATACGGTCGCCAGCCTAGTTAGGCATTAACTAGTTTCTTCCCTGTACAAGTTGGTAGATATTCATGCAAAACAACAAGTGGTAACATTGCATAATATACTAAAATTTTAGAACCAGAAAATCTACTGGACTGGTAGTTTCTCGTTCTGTACTGATATGGGAAAACCATGAATACGTAACACCACACTATAATGTATACTACAAAACTTTGTACTGTCTATTGATCTGATTAAAATCGGGCATAGGTTACTCTAGCAATAGCACTTCCGTGACACACACAAACTGTTAATTTTGATAAAGATAAATACTGATAAATTTTGACTTGTATAGTAACTTTAATTTTTGCTGGTCAAATCAATGTGGAACACATCAGAATTCAAATGAATAACAATGGGGGGGGGGGGGGGCTGAAACCGTTATGATCACTGTATTAAAAAATTTGTTTACTGAAATTATCTTGCGTTCAAGATTTCCAGTATATGAGTTACTACTCCTTTTATCTTATTTACTTCTTATTTCAATACCGTTATATCTGTCTTGAAATAATTAAACTTCATTACTATATCAATATTAAAGTTATCTTTCAACTTTGTTAGACTTTGGTTATTCATTTACTGGTTCATTAACGAAACAGTTCTTTAAACACCATTCTAACATAACTAGTTCTGCAAGTAATTATTAGTAACAGAAAACTGAATTTTTCATTTCGGGACACTCGGATTGCACAACACTTGGAAAGGACCCTGTCTAGCTTAGTTCTGAGGATAATTAAATGAAGGGAAAGTTCTGGTAAAATTTAGGTTATTATTAAACAGTTCACTTTCTGGTCCATACAAATACAGTACTAAAAATTTCATCCTACTTGTATCGATGCGGCAGTTGGCAAGCGGCGAGATGGCGAGGCACAGAGCACACATACAACCACAGCTATGGCTCTTGACGTATGGGCACTTTACTTCTTCTTAGCGTCGCAATACTTTTCCATTTTGTGCCTATGGAAATTTGCCATGCTGTGTGGGCATTGGAACAGCATACCCGAGGATCAGTGAAACTACGTCTTCCAGGAAAGCCTCCTCGCTCCAGAAGGTGTTTCTCAAACCAATCCCAAACTCCAACAACTACTGCTGAGCCCGTTGTGCCGTGCAGTGCCCGTGTGCATTTTCCCGCGCTCGCCTACCATCCACCTTTTACCGCTCCTTTACAGACACGGTATTCACACGAGGTTTTGCATTCTACATATCCTAACACATTGTCTACGTATGGACCAAACGCACAGTTACAATTTTAAACATCTTACAACAGTTTCAACATTTGTTACATTTTAATTGTATTTCAATATTGCTTGACAATTGTTATAAACATTAATTTTCACTTTGAAACTCGTTTACAATTTTCTTAACACAATGGCATGAAACAAAAAAGAAATGAAAGCAGAACATTAATTACACAAGTTTTTCGAAAAATCAGAAGAAAATAATTACTTATTTGTACAATAGTACAGCGTTGTTGTTGTTACACCCTCATAAATCGTTTCCAGCATGTATCTGAAGAGTGGCAGGAGCGCTGGGATAAGTGTATCGTATTCATGGGAATCTACTCTGACAAGGACCTAAAAATTATGAGGATGAGTAAAGGTATGTTTAAAAAATTGTGATCATTCTCTATTGAACAGCTCTCGAATTTCTTGAATAGTCTCATTGTCAGGATTGAAAGAATTCGAAAATTCTGCCGTTTACAACTAAATGCCGTTTATTTCTTTACGTCAGACAGGATGGGAACCGAATTGAACCACTACCTCTCCGGGAAACAAATTGGAAATGATATTTTCGTTAAATGTTGTACAATCATAATTTTTTGGTCACAGAACTACCGCTGAATAAAAACGCGAAATATTTTCTCCCTTCATATCTGTGGCACTGGAAATGGTAGTAATAAGACTCTCTTAATAACAGTAACAGTATTTAGGAATTTTGAGGCATATTAATGATACTGAGGTTAGGAGAAGTGTAACGTAACTTTGCAAATACAGTGAAGTAATGACGAATTAAAAGTTAAGTAAATTGCGTCCTAAATGAAGTTATAGAAGTAAACATTACTTGACTATGATGAACTTTGATGTAATTCAGTTCATTCACGCGGTGCACAGTACTTGCTTAAAGCAAGTAAACATCTCCAAGCGCTCTTGTGCGTAAGAGGATAATTAGATTGCCAATAGCTGTAATTTTCTAAATTCTTCATATCGACGTTTATGGCTGAAATTGTGTGACAGACAACGTTTGTGTAAAGAATATAAGCAACTGCAACAGTTGTCGTGCATGTTAGGTAATCAGATTATCAATAGCTGTCGCCTTCCACATTGATGTTATGAAAATATCTTCAAAATAAAGTTTTTTAACGAACACAGTACTGTTAAAATAACTGCATGTTTTTCGTCATTAGTGATGAACGAAATCTGGAAACTGAGTTTCAGTCATTAATTTTAATTATAAATCCGGGAGATTTGGCGTACCGACAAAAAAGAACATCGGTGAGAAATGATATATATGATGACTTGCACCCTCATGACAACCCCCTCCATCTCCCGTGTTCCCCTTCAGTGTCTCTGCATTCCCTCCTGCCTTGTATTCCCTCTTCATCTCCTGCCCTGCTGGTCCCCTGCCTCTTGGTGCGAACACTGTCTCCCCATTTTCCTCTTCCTCCTATCACCATCCCCCTTCCCTCTTTTCCTCTCCTCTCCTCTCCGATCTCCAGTATCTCGGCAGGTCCCTAAAAGCGGTTTTTATTCTTTGAGAGTGTTCCGTCGTTTCCAGTGGCTTTGTTTTTTAAGTGTCTCGCTCAGTGTGGTTTTTATACTGTTGCAGACTTTTAACTTGTGTTTGACTTCTGTGATTTTAAGCGAGCAACGAATTGCCAACTGTGTTCTTTTACCTTTAGGTTGACTTTTTAACTCTCCCCAATATGCATGTCCCGTATTAGTATGTATCTTCACTCCCATCCTCTCCATTTGTTGTGTTTTTTATGTCCCCCTTTTATCAACCCTTTTTTGGAAGCGTACCCCTTTCATGTATGTTGTAAGAGCGTTTGGTTGAAGAGCCATGGACTGTGATGCTGGCAGCCGTCCACTGCCCATGTGGCAGGGGATTACACAGCTACTTAAGAAAACCGTATCACTTTGGCAAAAATATATAATTAAAGCATTTCAATTTTGTTAAAAATGTATGAGAGAGAGTTCTACATTAACAGGTATGTGTATGAGTCGATATCTATGTGACTACAACACTAAAGAGTAGGTGTTTCTGGTGTTGTCAAACAAGGGAATAGGATGTGTGTTGCAGCAACCTCATAGAACGTTCTCGGATGCTGTACTGCCTGTGAACATATTGCATGTATGTACCAATGTGTTTCTTGTACAAACTTAGTCTGAAGAAGTAAAGAAAGGTACGGCCTTGGAACAGTGAAGAGACAGGTTTGCTAGGCAGACTGCTCTCGATGCACAGCGCGGAAAGTAAAGGTAAAGTAATAGCTTCTAAATAGTGCAATATGACGAATTCTAAGATCTAGTAAGGGTATTGTCAAACTGCACACGGTTTATTTGTTATGAAATGATGTCTCACGATGTATTTTGAAACCTATGTACGTCATAGGTTTCAAAATGCTGCAAGTGATATCAGTCAGACAATGGAATAAAAGGTTTACTAGACGGCCTGTATTTGACACTGAGGACGTGCGGTGACCTACATGTTTACTGAAATACTTCTCCTCATCGACTAATATGTCAGAAAGTAATATAAAGAGCTACGAAGTTGTAACAACGGTGATAAACGTTTATGAAGCGCAGTGAGGTTGGTGAACAGTTCTACATTGTCAGCTAGTTGCTACAGTTAGCAGGAGGATGTAGTCAACGTATATTCTACTGCACTATGTCTTTAATAAGATAGTTACTGTTTCAGTTCCTAATGTGGATTACACAGTAGAAATATCCCTTGTGGGCCACCGAAGTGGGGGAACGAAACACCGTTTCTGACACTGTTTTCCATCAAACATTCTGATTGTTAGAAAGCTCTCTAATCGAAATTCTGTTTCCAAATAAGGCATGGGTAGTAAATGTACTGCACTTTTACTGAATTTACGACTCGACTTCACATTGTTGTTACTGACCTCAGGTTATTTATTTTCCTGACCTGTAATTAATTTTTATTTCTCATAGTACAGTGAAATGTGTGCCCGAATACTCCTTTTTGAGATTAATATCGCTCTTTTGGTATTTACACGTGGTACGCACTATTAAACTTTGTGCAGTGATACGAAACTTCCTATTTTATGTTTTCTTTCCCTCTTACCACATATATATACGTATTTCAAGTATCTGTGGTTGGTACTACTTTATTTGTGCAATCACCATCTACAAAACATTTATCTTCGATGAGTCACAAAAGAGTACTTGGATTTTCATTGGTGTAGCGTTCACGTATTGTTGATACTTTCAATTGAAACAGTACATATTGAGTAGAGCTTGTTATTCTGGACTTTTTAACAGCGTTTGTAGGAACGTCCTTTCCGTTTCTGATGTATACCAGTAATAGTTTCAGTCCAAGCATATTTATTATTAAGGTAATTCAGGGAGCAGTGATAACTTTATGTATTTATTTGTTCCAGCATTACTTACGATGCAATCTGTGATCGATTAAGTACAAATGCATTGTGTTCTTCCACTCTGCTTCTATTTGGAAGATCATTTTTATATTACTAACTTATTACCTGGGCAGAATCATTTCTCACAGAAGTAATATTAGGGAGGATCCCTTTACGTTACAGGCTCTGGAGGACCGACAAAAATGGCTATTTCTAACGAAGTGCTTATAAAAGCAAGTAAAACAAAGAAGTTAATTACATGCACAGCTGTGCAAGTTAGTCATTTACTCTTATCCTTAGATCGTCATTGCACACCGACAAGCTGTCATTACTAACGTTGAAGGCACCATCAAATGAGACGAAGCCTTGTTTTTGCGTCTTATTCAGCTGTCAGCTCAACAAGTTTGCAAAGAGTTGGGTCTGTGAAGATAAACAGTCATATTTCATGGTGAGTTGTGTACATGGTATGTCCTACGCTCCGTCCTAAATTCACTGATATATGAATAATGTGGGCGTTCTCTGGGCTAGTTTGAATTAGAAGTCGTAGGGGAAGTCAAAAATAGGTGCTTTAGAATCAATAGAGTAAGACACTGACTGTTGGATGTGAAGAAAGTAATAGAAGATAGAAGCTGTTTTGTGTGAAATTTTGACGCTTTATGAAAAACTGAAAATTAATGACATTCCCAGGACTACTATGTATGCACACTCTAAGACAAAAGCCGGCTGCTGTGGCCGAGCGTTTCTAGGCACTTCAGTTCGGAATCACACTGCTGCTACGGTCACGAGTTCGAATCCTACCTCGGGCTTGGGTGTGTCTGATGTCCTTAGGTCTACGTCTAGAGGACTGATGACCTCAGATGTTAAGTCCCATAGAGCTTAGAACCATTTGAACCATTTCTAAGACAAGAGGAAAACGCCCCACCACGAAGGAATTAAACGAATGATATGGAAATCGGAAGATATGATGTACTTCTACAGGCATAGAAATTAATATAATTTTAGAATAATTGGATGATCTACTTGAAAGAAGGAGCATCACAAATTGAGTAACTCAACAATGAGTTCGCCCACCTCTGGCCCTTATGCAAGCAGCTATTCAGCTTGACAATGAGTTGCTGGATGTCCTCTTACGGGACATTATATCACATTCGGTCCAACTGGCGCTTTAGAAAGTCAAAATCCAGCTGGTTGGAGGACCCTGCTTACAATTTTCCGAAAATTCTTAAGTTGACAGAGACCCGGCGACATTTCTTGCTTAGTTACGGTTTCTCAAGCACGAAGACATGAAGTAGGAACTCTCGTCGTGTGCAGGCAGGCTTTATCTTGCTGGAATGTAAGCCCAGGACAGTTTGCCATAAGAGCAACATAACGGGACGTAGAATATTGTAGACGTGTTGCTGTGCTATAAGGGTACCGTGGATGACAAGCAATTGGGATCTCCTATTAAAAGAAATGGCACTCCGGACCATCGCTCCTGGTTTTATCGCTATGTGGCGGGCGACAGTCAGGTTGGTATTCCACCATTGTGTGATGAGTCTCTAAACACGGCTTTCGCCTAGCATCTCATTGACTGGAGAACAGTTGTCTTCAGTGATGAATTCCGCTTCGAACTGGTCCCCAATTACTAGCGAAAACGTATCCGCATACGCCTGGGGCAGCTGTAAGATACTAACCTGACTGTCACACACGATACGTCCCAACAACCAAGAGTGATGGTCTGGGGTCGAATTTTTGTTCATTTGGTTGTCATCCGCTCTTACCCTTACAGTACAGCGGTACCTGGGCGAAATTCTACTCCCCGTTTTGTTGCCCTTCATGGCAATCCATCCAGGGCTTACTTTTCAACTTGATAACCAACGTCCGCATAAGGAGAGAGTTTCTCCTGCTTGTCTTCCTCATTTACCAAAAGGCTACTTTGGTCAGAAAGGCTGCCAGATCTCTTTGCAATTGAGAACGTTTGGAGCATTATGAACTGGGCACTACAACCAGCTCGAGATTTTGACGAGCTAACTTGATAATTGGACAGAGTTTTTCTCGATATTCCTCAGGAGGACTTCCAGCAACTCTATCAATCAAGTACTGTCAAGCCGAATAATTGCTCGCAGAAGGGTGAGAAGTGGACCACCGCGATTTTGACTTTCCCAGTTTGTAAAGTTGTTTCTGTTCAATAAATCATTCTTTTTTTCTCTTTTAAGAGCTTCGAATTTAATAAACTTATCAAGATGAAAATTTACATAGAAGGTAGAAGTAATATGACTATGGTTAGCCTCCATAATTTACGGATTACTAATGAATACAGGTTGGACTGTACTGAATAACTTAAAAAGGCATGTAGTGTAATAGATGGGTGAAGATGTAGGCACTTATTGTGGAACACATGTGAGGTACAAATACGAGGGATGACTGAAAAGTAATGCCCTCACTTTCATAACTCTTCAGCAGTTGGCACCATTGTTATGCGACAGGTACTGATTTGTTCCGTAGCTTCATCTCTACCTCTCCAGTTGGGGGGAAGCCTTAGCATTGAACGGTTGTGTTGTTACAGTGTAATGTATGGAACCCTGCACAAACGGTTGGCCAATGCGATTTAAGCAACGTGCAGACGGCAGGTGGCACCCCAAAGGAGATTCATCAGAGAATGATAACAGTTTACGATGATTGTGTTGATGTGAGTACTGTGCGTCCTTGGGAGAGTAAGTTTAAATATATTCAGGCGGGAACAACTGACCTGCATGCCAAACAAAGTTGGACGTCCTGTGACAGGAACCAACGAGTTTCACAAGCAAAATATTGACAGATTAACTCAGGACGATCGTTGTATCACTCAGAGAAATTGCAGGCACAATCGGCATTTCACAAGAACCCGTGGGTGACATTATTGGTTTGTTTGGCTACAGGAAGATCTGTGAATGGTAGGTACCCCGGATACTGACTCCTGAAATGAAAGCGCACAGACTTGAAATTTGCAGGAACTTATCTCGCATTACGAAAATGAAAGTGACACATTTCCCCATTCAGTTGTGACAGGAGACGGACCATGGGTACACCATTATTACCCGGAGACGAGAACTGTGAGACTGTGGTTGTTGAAACAGAGTGTCGACTTCTTCCTTGACGGCTTCAGAAAACTCGTTCATCGTTGGTAGAAATTTATCCAACTGTCCGGAGATTATGTGGAAAAATGAATATTGGTAATTAAAGATCATAATCTAAGGATTATCTCTGAGTTTGATTAATTAAAATATTCCCATCCAAAACGAATTAAAGAAGGTGGACGTATTAATTTACATTCAGCCCTCTTAAATGGCGCAGAACATGTTTGGATGGCTGACTATAGAAAATTGTGAGGAGAAAGGAACGTCTTAAATAGTTTAATGAAGACCTTGGGACAAACATTAATGGTGTAGTAAGTAACGACGACAATGAAGTCATTAGCAACTGAGCACAAGCCCAGGTTCGGGGTCAGACAAAAAATAAAATCATGTCATTTACCTTAAGCGACTGAACTGATCCATGACAAATTAAAATCTGGGTCATCGGCGAGAAATTTGAATCGCAGTCCTCCATAATGCGAGCTCATTGTTTTACCACTGCGCTTGGTTACTCGCTTAATACACTGATGAAGACACTGAAATGTACAAAATGTGCATGGGACTGGCTTGAAGTAGAAATGATTAAAAAAGTGAGTCATAAGAAGTGAATCCTGTACAGTTTAATGAGGGACTGGGGATTATAGGCATATGAAGGTGAAGATATTGTCTGTCGTGGATACGTACACATGAAATAACCTTGCCGTAATTCTGGGTTGTCGACGCAAAGTCGTTATACTGTATAGATCAGTAAGGATGAAAAATTAAAGTGGAACACGGAAATCGCGCTATTTCACATCGACTAATAATGCTATGGAACTAATAGTTGTGTAAAGATGAATGTATGTTTCATATATTGCGTATATGTAACATATATTCATCTTTATAGACGTATTAGTATGCACGTATACACGTGTACACATGTTAGTATAAAAGAATTACCGATAATATTAACGAGTGAATGACATATATCCTGCTGAATGGCGAATAGCTGCAAGGATAGTAGCCGTACTGCTGTGCTAGTTGAGAGAACATTAGGACCGAAATGTTTTGCGTGTTCTCTATTCCAAGACAAAGTGTCGCTTAGTTTCCAGCGCTATAAGTCGAGATTTCTGACTAAAAAGAAGGTCCTTGTGAATTTCTAAATGAAAAATGTCGCTGAACTGCGTGCTGTATATCTAAATTATGAGTTTAATTCTGTTAGTAGACTGTAAAAAATAGCGCCGCTGGACTTTCAGTTTCCCGTGAATGAGAGAGAAAGTAAAGTAATTTGCACGGCTAGACCAGAATATCATCTGGTGTTGGCACCAAAATATTAGTCTGTTGGAGAGCTGGGTGCCTTTCTAGGAGCTATTCTTTCATTAGCGTCTACCCTGTCTAGGACGAGATCCACTGGACGCAAGTTTTCTCAAATTTGGTTTTTATTTAACTTTGGGGCCGGATGCCGTTTCTGTCGCCGCAGCCTTTAGGTACCTAATGGAGGGAATCAGTGCGCCACAACTCTCTGTGAATTGTGTAAGCTTTGTTCTAGGTGTAATGCTATTTTAACTGTTTGTGCGTAGTATTTTTTTAGTCTTTAAGTGGGAACAACCAAGTCTTCGCCTAAACGACCGTAAGGAATCCCCTTAGGCTGGTGCACAAGTCTTGAACGTTAATCCATAGCACGGATATAATTTCGATTTGACTCGTATAGGTATTGACGAACTGGCGAACTACTCAATATGTTATAGGAGCAGGTGCGTATGATTCTGGGTAATACACGACTCTTGTAACAGTAGAGCGTGGTATATGTGTTTAAATCAAAACAGGAGAGAAATATCGACCTGTTAAATTTTTCGCTCTGCCTTAGCCCTAGAGTAATTTCAACGCCTAAAGCCTGCCAGCTATAAAACTAAATATGTAGTACATCAGTCTTGGTACTCGATTACAGGATATTAAGCTAAATTAGTTACTTTCAGTGAGGACTTTTTCTTAGCTGAACAGATTAGGGTGGACGAAAATTTAGTTGCCTTTTTATCCGGCGTAAGACATGTCGGATACATTCAATAAAAAGCTATTGCGTACAATAGATAATGTTTTGGATAGATTCTCGAAATACATTCTCGCTGAACAGGGACACAACATTTGTTTTTCTCGGTTAATATGATCTCCTCGAACTGATTTCATGGAACAATTGATAATATTAGTCACAGGCGGCTTCTCCTTTTCTACGAAACAGCCGTAGCAGTGAATTTAAAATCGTCGTCAGGAAGCTAAACACCAACATATTGTCATTTCCTCCCGTCACATCTATGTATCTGCATCGTGTTCGTATCAATTTATATGTTATTTGATAAGAAAGTTTGCGATAGCGAATCCTGACGCACCTAAATGCAGGAAGTTAGCTACTTTCTTTAAAGGTGGACAAAGAGCGTTGTTCCATTGTAACAGAAGAATCAAACTTGCTCAAGAGATCGCTTTTCCAGAACTTTCGTCCTCTCTGTGTCCTTATATTACTTTCGCCTCACCAGAGTAGAAGCAGCTTTACAAACTTCTGCGGCTCTGGCGTTTCTTAGAGACAAGAAAGAACGCAAAGTAAAATATCGTCTTTTCACAAAACTGTTGCGTGGAGCACAATATGGGATGAAATAAAAAGACTGTTTAATCAGAATGTTACATTGTGGACAGCACGGTACCTGTCACAAAGAGATAACGTGCAAAGCGGCAGAGCACTATACTGTATCTCTGCTCATTTTTTGTAGTAAATTAATTTTAAATATCGACAATAATCGTCTTCAACATCAGAGAAGTCTTTTCTTTAAAACAATATGTTCAACGGTAACACGAAAATATGTTTTTTCGGGTATACAATAATTTATCTGAGGAACACAAGTAATAGGAGTAGCAAACTATAGTATAAAAAACTTAGCATGCAGAATTTCGTAACTACAGTCTTTGCTACAAAACTGTAACTAACATAGTATGTAATTTAGACGTAATAATTAGCAAGATGTAACTAATTCCTTCATAGCTATTACTTCTAAGGTCAAGCAGTCTTTCAAAAGGACATAAGTTATTGGTATGATACCTTCTCCTTTAATACGATGATGCTTCTCGTCTCTTCTATCAGTAGGGAGCGGCTACAAATTTAAGAAAAGAACAACAATATTATCTAACAGTAGGGTTTTCTTTGTAAAGTCAGGGTGTTTGTTTTATCTTGTAACAGTAAATATATCGAAAAGATGCATTGTCGGGAAAAAGTGTTATACGTGAAAAGTTAACTTTAGCAAATAAGACATCATTCTGTGCTCCAACTGGCCAGCTCCTAACGGCCTCTCCTGCTTGCTACAACTGGGCACCTTCTAATCACCCCTCCTGAGCGAACGGGGTCAGCTTTGGATTTTCAGATGGGAACCTCACCCCTTCCTCCCAATTTTTATTGCATATTCGTATTCTACACGAAAACATACGTACTACTGTTTATTGGAATCATTATTCTAGGTGCTACAGTCCGGAACCGCGCGACCGCTACTCTGTGGTGCAACTGGCCAGCTCCTAACGGCCTCTCCTGCTTGCTACAACTGGGCACCTAATCACCCCTCCTGAGCGAACGGGGTCAGCTTTGAATTTTGAGATGGGAACCTCACCCCGTCCACCCAATTTTTATTGCATATTCGCGTTCTACACGAAAACATACGTACTACGGTATATTGGAATCATTATTGTAGGTGCTACAGTCCGAAACCGCGCGACCGCTACTGTCAAAGGTTCGATGGTTGGATGTGTGTGATTCCTTACGTTAGGTTTAAGTAGTTCTAAGTTCTAGGGGACTGATGACCTCAGCATTTAAGTCCCACAGTGCTCAGAGCCATTTGAACCATTTGAAAGCATTGTTTACCATTGGTAGTAGATGGCGCTGTAAACGACAAATACCAATGTGCCTGTTTCTGCAAATAAGAACTGACGCGTTTCATTCTGCATTTCATTTACAGTATAATGTAAGCTATTGAGCTCTAACGGTTAATATTCTTGTTCGAAATTTACTTTAGTATTGTAAATTTGACTGTACAGTACAATATGGTTAACCGTTTCAATGTCTGGTTAGTACTACGTTTAGCGTGATCCAGGAACAACGACGTGGCGGTATTAGTTTCCTACACATCGAGATGCCTCAAATTAATGAGACCCCTTGCCTTCCACTGGGGTGCTTGATTTCGGTGAGTATCCAAGGCAGGTGTTCCTGTCACTATCACTTGCTAGGCGTTTGAATTTATTACATAGGATGTGGTTTGTTTCCGCCGATAGCTGCGGAGCGGCCAGTGCGAAAGTTAGGGTGGTTGGGTGGAAACACACTCCAAAGTCAGTCACCCTGTTGGTTGGTTAGAGGGCAGCCACCGAAATAGAGCATTCAGATGGCCTGGGGACTCACCACAATCGTTTCGGTAGGGTATGTTTACCAGAAATGTCAATGTCCAGCCATATTATTTGTACGATACAATCACGTTTGTGACACTCACATACCAATTGCATATGAATATCGACCGTTAGAATATAAAGATTCACATTTACGTCGTTAATGAAATAGAGAATCAAATGTGTCGGTTCGTAACTGGAGGAACAACCACACGAGACATTTGTCGATTACAGTGCCATATACTAGGAATGCATAATAATAGTTTGAATAAAACGTATGTATATAAACAGTAAAAGTGAGGAAGGGTCCCCATATGAAAATACAAAGCTGACCCCGGCAGCCCAGGAGGGGTGATCACGAGGAGCCCAGTTGTAGCGAAGACAGATGTTCCTTTAACCGAAACTTATCACCTAGAACTTCATTTCGTAAGATCGCCGGTTTCGCAATATTTAGTTGTCTCATGTCAAAACAAACACGTTTACAACAAAGTACCATAGCACTTCGAACATAACCCTAACAGAGAAATGCTAATGACAAATCTTCAGTGTAAGAACTCTGTACTACTTGATGTTTTGACACGACGTAGTGAGATACTTATAAAATTTGGGAACCATGTAGTTACGATTGTTTGAATTACCTAGCCGGATGTCGGAAATGTTCCTGTAACACAGCGAATAACTGATCACCTCACTTATTAGTACTGCGCCGAGGGATCCACGTATATTTGGAAATTTAAAAACCTGCCGTTTTAGGCGCGCAGCAATTTTCTTGGAAGTGCCTGCTGTCACGACGTGAGTGGGGCAAGGGGAGGGGGGGGGGGTTGGGTTTCTTGGAGGAAGAGACCAAACAGCGAGGTCATCGGTCTCATCGGGTTAGGGAAGGATGGGGAAGGAAGTCGGCTGTGCCCCTTCAAAGGAACCATCCCGGCATTTGCCTGGAGCGATTTAGGGAAATCACGGAAAACCTAAATGAGGATGGCTGGACGTGGGATTGAACTGTCGTCCTCGCGAATGCGAGTCCAGTGCGCCAACTACTGCGTCACGTCGCTCGGTCGACATGAGGGCTACGTCAAGAGAGGATGGGATCTTTCCTCTTCTCCTGCAGTTCAACAGTGAGAAGCTCGCCGAATGCACTGAACGAATTCGGTAGTCGCTAAGAGTCTGGTTTGGCCTGATGTTGGCGAAAATGCACTTCTAGGTAGAAATCGAGTGGCAGGATTCCGATCGAGAGATTGGTTGCAGAAGAGTGATGTTATATACCTCCTGGTACTTTCCTAATAGGCGGATGTTCTTAAAGCGATTTGATTCAGAGGTCTGATGGTGGTCATAGACGCATGGTTTCCTGTGGTATAGACCAGAAGGCCATCGTTGCCTAGTTTTGCGTGTAGTTTACTGTGCGCTCTCTAGCAATTGATACCACGGATAAGGATATAAGATTTTGCTTCTGCGGTAGTGTTCCCACACTAACATACTGTTTCTAATTAGGAGACGGTTGCGTTCTCAGTGTTTGGGAAACTGATGTGGAGTCCACGAGATACAGTAGCCTGGTAATATCCTATTCCGTCAGTGCTATTTTTCGGGCTTAATGCCGCGGAACTGAGGAAACGCTTTCCGGACTTCGTTGTAGGAAGAGTGAATTATTCATGCAGCAGTAAAGTGACGCCAGCGAAGTCAGTGCACCATCGACAGAACGTGATTCATAAGTCTGCTGTGTTGTATTGTTTTAAGCTTTGGTTCACCTTTGTTATGAGCAGAGTCTGACACGTTTCGTAGCCTTAAAGGGAAACCAAAAATGTAAATTAGCATTCCAAATTAACAAACAAGGAGGAAAGTGCGGTCGCGATCGTACTGTCGCCCGCAATACGGACGGCGCAGCGCGATGAAATTGCAACGCTACGTGCCGAGTTCGGCGTGAAGCGGCTAGTATAAATTAAAAAATAAAACATGGACCACCATCAATAATTTGAACGAAGCGGGGCCTGTGTCCGACTGGTGTCGGTTGCATTACGAAGTGGCTGTTAGTGGACGGCGGTCCGAATCACTCTTCACGTCACTAGCGTGAAAACTGCGGCAAGATGCAAATGACGGACGTGGAGCACACGTAGAGCGATATACGTGGTTTGAAATTAATGACTGAACACAAGAAGAGTTCCGCCATATATGTCCACTAACAATGGGTCATCAGCGCCTCTTTTCCAGACGTGATCGTCTGAAAAACGTAAATCATATTAATAACAAAGTGCCATGGAGGATTGAAATGTAGAAATGAAAATCATAGCTAAGTTAACTTAGACTATATTATATAAGCACTTAAGGTACATTTTAACGTAGAATAATACAGTGAGTCATGACAAAGCGTCCGCACCTAATGAGAGCGGAAACAACACAACAAAAACCAGCGGACGCTAGAAAAAAGAATTAGATATAAAAATGACTAGCAAAAATAAACAGAGGCTGTAAAATTAAACAGAGGCTGTACGTCTGCAGGTACAGTTGTGGACAGAACGAGCGAGATCCCTCGCCTTTTCGTTATGCTGATCCGCATAGCTTTAAAGCCTGCTACACAGCATAACAGTCGAGGCGACGAAGTGTTACCAACATACTAGCCACAGGCGAACTATGTCAGACTGTTTCCAATCATGTGCAAGACTATATTAACATTATTTTGAATCTAGAAACCTCTATGTAACAGAAACTGCAGATCATTTAGCCACTTTCATTGCGAAATTGCCTGCTTATTAAAGTCTGGGGTAATACTAGAGGGCTGTTTGCCTGGGTTGTCTGCTAGCGTAGTGAATGGTGTTTGCTACTGCAAGGGAGGTCTAGTTTGTTTCCGATTCTAATCTCGATGGAGGCAGGCAGACTATCAATAAAGTACTTTTAAGAAATTTTCGAGCCCCCAATGCGTTTTATTACTACCTTTATTCTGCACTGGCGCCCTGTAGATGTCAATATGAAACTCTTGTAGAATTTCATACTTGTTACTGCCTACTTTTTCCGCTTCTGTCAGTAACTGAATTGACTTAAATGTAACACTGAATGATTTTTAACTGAATTTCGTTATGAGTCTTCACGCATTGCTAAATTTGCACGCTTTCAAGGTAGGTCAGCAATTCTAATCCAGTATGACTGCTCTGAACGTTGACACAGACCGTTTCGCGGCTGAATGCGCATAATATTTTGCTAATTCGTAACGATCTGGGGTACTTTGTCTTACTAAAACTGTTATGTTATCACGATAAGCTGAAATTCATTTTATTAGAGCAGTTCATATTAATTAGCTTTCCTTCTTTCATTTATATCTGATACTTACGTGTTGTGCTTAACATACTAATCAGCTTTAATATAGTCTCACACATGACTGAAAGCAGCTTGTCAAAGTTCGGATACTTTTCCGTTTCACAACTGTGCATAATATGTTAGTAGCACTTCGTCGCCTTGCCTGTTATGCTGTGTATCGTACTTTAAAGCTGTGCGGGTGAGCATAACTAAAAGGCGAGGTGTCTCACTCGTTTTGTCCACGACTATACATCGATAAGTACACACAGATGAAACTATAAGACAGGATGTAATATGATTCGGCAAACGTCGGAAATAATGTTAAAAGCAAAATAAATACTACTAATTAAAAAGTAATACTACAATGGCCCTCTCGAATGCTTGAAGGCATACGAACCACCGAATACATTCAAGTCTTCGACCAAAGTTAGGGTCAAGCCAAGATAGAAAGCATTTGTATATGAATCAGCAATGGATAGACAATTTAAGTATTTAGATATTCCGTACAGTGCATCAAATATTACGAGAAGTAAAAAAATCAATAAATACAGGTCATTCACATATGTACTCACGACACAACCATACGAGCATCTTTACATAGAACAGAAATAAACAAATAATAATTGTTTCCAGAATGAGATTTTCACTCTGCAGCGGAGTGTGCGCTGATATGAAACTTCCTGGCAGATTAAAACTGTGTGCCCGACCGAGACTCGAACTCGGGACCTTTGCCTTTCGCGGGCAAGTGCTCTACCAACTGAGCTACCGAAGCACGACTCAGGTCCGGTACTCACAGCTTTACTTCTGCCAGTATCCGTCTCCTACCTTCCAAACTTTACAGAAGCTCTTCTGCGAAACTTGCAGAAATAGCACTCCTGAAAGAAAGGATACTGCGGAGACATGGCTTAGACACAGCCTGGGGGATGTTTCCAGAATGAGATTTTCACTCTGCAGCGGAGTGTGCGCTGATATGAAACTTCCTGGCAGATTAAAACTGTGTGCCCGACCGAGACTCGAACTCGGGACCTTTGCCTTTCGCCGGCAAGTGCTCTACCAACTGAGCTACCGAAGCACGACTCACGTCCGGTACTCACAGCTTTACTTCTGCCAGTATCCGTCTCCTACCTTCCAAACTTTACAGAAGCTCTTCTGCGAAACTTGCAGAAATAGCACTCCTGAAAGAAAGGATACTGCGGAGACATGGCTTAGCCACAGCCTGGGGGATGTTTCCAGAATGAGATTTTCACTCTGCAGCGGAGTGTGCGCTGATATGAAACTTCCTGGCAGATTAAAACTATGTGCCCGACCGAGACTCTAACTCGGGACCTTTGCCTTTCGCGGGCAAGTGCTCTACCAACTGAGCTACCGAAGCACGACTCACGTCTGGTGCTCACAGCTTTACTTCTGCCAGTATCCGTCTCCTACCTTCCAAACTTTACAGAAGCTCTTCTGCGAAACTTGCAGAAATAGCATTCCTGAAAGAAAGGATACTGCGGAGACATGGCTTAGCCACAGCCTGGGGGATGTTTCCAGAATGAGATTTTCACTCTGCAGCGGAGTGTGCGCTGATATGAAACTTCCTGGCAGATTAAAACTGTGTGCCCGACCGAGACTCGAACTCGGGACCTTCGCCTTTCGCGGGCAAGTGCTCTACCAACTGAGCTACCGAAGCACGACTCACGTCCGGTACTCACAGCTTTACTTCTGCCAGTATCCGTCTCCTACCTTCCAAACTTTACAGAAGCTCTTCTGCGAAACTTGCAGAAATAGCACTCCTGAAAGAAAGGATACTGCGGAGACATGGCTTAGCCACAGCCTGGGGGATGTTTCCAGAATGAGATTTTCACTCTGCAGCGGAGTGTGCGCTGATATGAAACTTCCTGGCAGATTAAAACTGTGTGCCCGACCGAGACTCGAACTCGGGACCTTTGCCTTTCGCGGGCAAGTGCTCTACCAACTGAGCTACCGAAGCACGACTCACGTCCGGTACTCACAGCTTTACTTCTGCCAGTATCCGTCTCCTACCTTCCAGTATCCTTTCTTTCAGGAGTGCTATTTCTGCAAGTTTTGCAGAAGAGCTTCTGTAAAGTTTGGAAGGTAGGAGACGGATACTGGCAGAAGTAAAGCTGTGAGTACCGGACGTGAGTCGTGCTTCGGTAGCTCAGTTGGTAGAGCACTTGCCCGCGAAAGGCAAAGGTCCCGAGTTCGAGTCTCGGTCGGGCACACAGTTTTAATCTGCCAGGAAGTTTCATATCAGCGCACACTCCGCTGCAGAGTGAAAATCTCATTCTGGAAACATCCCCCAGGCTGTGGCTAAGCCATGTCTCCGCAGTATCCTTTCTTTCAGGAGTGCTATTTCTGCAAGTTTCGCAGAAGAGCTTCTGTAAAGTTTGGAAGGTAGGAGACGGATACTGGCAGAAGTAAAGCTGTGAGTACCGGACGTGAGTCGTGCTTCGGTAGCTCAGTTGGTAGAGCACTTGCCCGCGAAAGGCGAAGGTCCCGAGTTCGAGTCTCGGTCGGGCACACAGTTTTAACCTGCCAGGAAGTTTCATATCAGCGCACACTCCGCTGCAGAGTGAAAATCTCATTCTGGAAACATCCCCCAGGCTGTGGCTAAGCCATGTCTCCGCAGTATCCTTTCTTTCAGGAGTGCTATTTCTGCAAGTTTCGCAGAAGAGCTTCTGTAAAGTTTGGAAGGTAGGAGACGGATACTGGCAGAAGTAAAGCTGTGAGTACCGGACCTGAGTCGTGCTTCGGTAGCTCAGTTGGTAGAGCACTTGCCCGCGAAAGGCAAAGGTCCCGAGTTCGAGTCTCGGTCGGGCACACAGTTTTAATCTGCCAGGAAGTTTCATATCAGCGCACACTCCGCTGCAGAGTGAAAATCTCATTCTGGAAACATCCCCCAGGCTGTGGCTAAGCCATGTCTCCGCAGTATCCTTTCTTTCAGGAGTGCTATTTCTGCAAGTTTCGCAGAAGAGCTTCTGTAAAGTTTGGAAGGTAGGAGACGGATACTGGCAGAAGTAAAGCTGTGAGTACCGGACGTGAGTCGTGCTTCGGTAGCTCAGTTGGTCAGTCTGCGTTCGGCAGGGCAGCAGTGCGCACCGCGCTCGGCCGTCCACGCCGCTGCGCCCGCGGAGTGTTTTTGTTTACATCGTCGTCACAGCGATTCTCAGTCGACCACGCTCTAATGGCCAACTCTTACAGGAAGAACACTCTTAAGTTCACCTTCTCAAATGAATGCCCACGACCCAAAGCACTGGCCGTCGAACGCTTCCTACGCGAAGACGTGAAGATCCCCCGTGACGAACTCATCGGCATACACCTATCGAACATTAGCAGCGTCGTTTATGTTAAGATGACTTCCGACGCTGCCTGCAATGAGATTATTCAAAGGACGCGACATGGACTAAAATTTCGGCACTCCGATGGAAACGTCGGGCCTGTGGATGTCGACCATGCAGGACTTGGCCTTCGGACGATCCGTGTATTCGAACTGCCTTTCGAGGTAAAAGAAGATGAAGTCATCACGGCGCTAAGCCCGTTCGGAAAAGTCCAGAGCCACTTAGCCGAGACATGGGCACAGTTTACGACGTATCCAGTGCTTAATGGTGTGAGACAAGTCCGAAACGATCTCAAACGGCACGTTCCATCGTACATTTCTATCGGCGGCTGCCGCGCGGTGGTCATTTACGACGGACAACCTCGAACATGTTCCGGTTGTGGCAAAGAAGGCCACGTCCGTAATGAATGCCTGCAACGCCGCATCACACAACTACGGCCTGACGATACGAACACCGACAGAACCACGACCACCCTTCCAGTCACCTATGCGGCGACACTGCACGTCCAGCCCACACAAGACGCCGTTCATGAGCATCTCTCTGGTCCGATACACTCGGAGGCGTCCCAGCACCTTGACACCGACGATGCCGCCCGTGAACATGTCCAACAGCCGGACACACCCACGCTAGAAGATCACAAGGATGCCAGTGAGAGTGGTCTGCGGAATGACGACCGCATCATAGCACCCGCGGCTTTTGTACCCGAACGACGTGAATCTCTTCCTTCCTCAGACACCGAAACTCATTGCCGAAAGCAGAAGTCGCCCAAACGACGAAAAAAACGCCGCAAGACATCAGAATCAAACATTGAGCCCCCTCCGCAGAACGAAGAGATGGCACATCACTCTGACGGAGAACACGATAACACTTTCTCCTCTGCCACGGAGACGCGTCATCCAAAAGACGGTGAACCGTCCAACAGAGAGCGTGCGCAAGCCCCGCGCCCTGAAGCCATGGAACATAGCATGCCTGTTGTCACCGACGCAACTGAGCCGACTCGGCCGGCGCTGCCACCTCTCGCCGATGTCAAACCTGTCGGACATTTTTCATGGGCGGATGACACGGATTTCCCACCTCCATCTGATGCGGAAATGAGATCTGTTCCTCCGTTAGACCAACACTAAAATGGGGGAAGTTTCTACGGCGACTACTACGACTTCTATGGACTTCCAGCATCCACCACAACAATCTTCACCAGCTACGACCCTATCGGCAGCACGAATCTCCCATCAGGCGTACCGAATAGCTACTATCAATACTAATAATATCGGCTCCCACGCTAAACTTCAACTGCTCCGTGACACGCTAAGAGCAGCGGACATCGACATCGCCCTGTTACAAGAACTGAGGACAGCAACTTGGGCTGGGTGTTATGGATATGAGACGTACGCCGCCCCTGCAGCTATGGAACACACAGGCGCAGCCATCCTCCTCCGAGAAGGGATTGCAGTTTCCGATGTCGCATACCTCCCAACAGCGCGAGGGGTGGCCATCACAGTTGACGGACTCAAAATCATTAATCTGTACGCCCCATCGGGCACTGATAAACGGAGGGATCGCTCCCAGTTCTACGCAGAAGATATCACACCTTTATTCCTCGGCCGATACGATCATCTCATCGTAGGTGGAGATTTCAACTGCGTTCTCGAGCGCACAGACCAATACCCCCATTTCACCACATGTCCGGAACTTCGCTTCCTCGTCCGCCGCCTTCGTCTCCTCGACACTTGGCGAGTGGTACACGGCGACCGCCCGGGGTATACACACATTACGAGCCACTCCGCCAGCCGACTTGACAGAATATACATCTCTAACGCTCTAAAATCAGTTCTCCTCGACGCGGAACGTTGGCCGTCTGCCTTCTCGGATCATGACATCTACATCTGTACCATGAACCTACGTCGACAATCTATATGGCGAAGTGCAGGACCTTGGAAACTCAATGTAGCACTACTGCGGGACCCTGAATGTCGACAACAGGTCACCGACACGTGGCACACCTGTGTTCAACGAATTACGCGTTACGAGACCACACTGCAGTGGTGGTTGCTGTACGCCAAACCGGCCATCCGACGCACATTGACACACTACGGCAGAGCCAAAGCCAGGTGGAATCACCATACAACTGATTTCTACTATAGCGCTCTACGTGAACTCATGGATCAGCCTCCATCCCCGGATCGTCTAAAAGAAGCTCAACGCATTAAGGCGAAGATTTTAACCTTGACCAGATGTCGTCTAGAGGGAGCTATTGTACGAGCACGCAGCCAAGATAGGATTAACGGTGAAGAACCTTCTATGCATCATATTATTCAAAATGTTCGTCGACGCCGACAGGCTTTAATGACAACTTTAGACTTACCTGATGGACGCCGGCTGACTTCGCAAGCTACCATTGCGGATGCATTCACAACACACTATAGACTTTTATATCAAGAGGTACCTGCCGGTGCGGAAGCCATTGCTGAGGTTACCCAGGAGACACTTGGTACTCTAAACGCAGCAGCGGCTACCCTCCTGACTTCTGAAGTGACCAACGACGACGTCCAAGGCGCTGTGGCTAAAGGGTCTCTGAATCGATCTCCCGGCCCGGATGGTTTACCTCTCGAATTTTACAGAACCTTCCAAGATTTGATGATGTCACGATGGAGGGACATGTACTGGGAACTTTTGTCCGGCGCGGCGAACCCGCCACCAATGTTCATGGAAGGCTTACTTGTACCAGTCCCGAAACCCGCAGGAGGAACACGACTCGACAGTTATCGGCCGATCACGTTACTCAATTCCGACTTCAAGATTTTCACACGCCTTCTAGCAGTGCGACTCAAACATGTTTTACGAGACATTGTTTCCCACGAGCAAACATCTTTAGGCGGTGATCGTAATATACAGACAGCCCTCAGTGAATATCGAGATGTGATCGCTGTGGCAACACACTCGAGGCTGCCAGGCGCTTTAATCTCCATCGACTTCAAACAAGCGTTTGACCGCGTCAATCATGCATTCCTGAACGCAGTGATGAACCGAATGGCAATTCCCCCGACGTTCACGCAAGTGGTTATGCGGCTCCTTCGTGGAGCAACTTCCAGACTTCTTGTCAACGGCAGACTTACAGAACCTATACGGATTGAACGCTCAGTACGGCAGGGTTGCCCCTTGTCGACGGTGCTTTATGCCATTGCGATGGAACCACTCATTTGCGGATTACGGTGACGTTTGACAGGTATTCAACTCCGGGATCATATGTTCCGCTGCCGAGCTTACGCGGACGACTTGGCCCTCGTCGTACGTTCAGCGGCCGACGTACAAGCTGCAATGCAGTGGATTACCCGTTACGGTGAAGGGGCAGGGAGCGCTATGAACGTGGCAAAATCATGCGCCATGAAGATCGGACGCGGCCTTCCCGCAGACAGCGTCGTCCCATTTCAACTGGTGGACACTCTTCGCTGTCTCGGGTTGGTGTACACGCGAGACATTCGCCGCACCTCGGCGATCAATTATCGGGCGCTGCTGCAACGCATCCGGGCCAACATACAAAATCACATTCTACGCCCGCTGAATATGTGCCAGAGAGTCACCTTCGTCAATAACCATCTGGCAACCCGGATACCCCATATAGCGCAGATTCTGCCCATCACTGCGACAATGGCGGCCAGATTACAGGCGGCTTTCGGCTATTTCATTTGTTCTGGACAGATATTCAAAGTCCAATATGAAGCTCTCACCTTACCGAAGCGGGATGGTGGCCTCGACCTGGTTAATGTGAGAGCCAGGACTACGGCACTTTACACCAATACTATGCTCCGGTTATGGAAAAGCCAAAATGCTAGTTTTACTGGAATGTTGACGACCGAGCTCGCACCTGTTTCGAGACGCCCACCGACGTCTTTGGCGCACATCCCACCTCCGATGTCACATATCGGCCGTTTCTTTTTGGAGTACAGCTACATATGCACCGAGCTCCCCAGGACCAGGAGGACGACCACCCGCGATATCTACCGCCTTCTCCGAAAGTCTCCACCACGCAGCCCCGCCGAAACACGTCAACCTCACGTTTCATGGCCTACAGTTTGGAAAACGATCCACCAACCATATCACACCACTGACACCACCTCTATGTGGTACCTTCTCGTCAACGGCAAGTATACTACAAGACAGAAACTGCATCGTATTGCACTGGTGGACTCACCCCTGTGCCTCAAATGCAATGTCGAAGATACAGATTTACATCGTTTTGAGTGTGGGCCAGCAGCAGCTGTCTGGACCCTCGTACAGAAGATTGTGGCTTTCTACCTCCGAGTACCACCACATCATGTTTCTCCTACTATGATGATATATCCTGACACGACCTACTTTCCACCGGCTAAGTGGCACGCCGTCACATGGATCAGTGGCATGGCTGTCAACTACCTCTTCCGGGACGACATTGTCGATCCGGTGGACTTCTGGACACGCCTCCAAGTACGTCACCACACCCTTCGCCGACATCGACACTATCGGGCCACTTTCGCGAACTATTTACAGAGTATTTTCACCAACCCGCCTCAAAGCTGGAATCTCAACGAACATTGCCAACCAAGACTGCTCAGCAGTGTGGGATCCGCACCAGGTAGGGTTGATAGAAGAGATAGAGAAGATCCAACGGAGAGCAGCGCGCTTCGTTACAGGATCATTTAGTAATTGCGAAAGCGTTACGGAGATGATAGATAAACTCCAGTGGAAGACTCTGCAGGAGAGACGCTCAGTAGCTCGGTACGGGCTTTTGTTGAAGTTTCGAGAACATACCTTCACCGAAGAGTCAAGCAGTATATTGCTCCCTCCTACGTATATCTCGCGAAGAGACCATGAGGATAAAATCAGAGAGATTAGAGCCCACACAGAAGCATACCGACAATCCTTCTTTCCACGTACAATACGAGACTGGAATAGAAGGGAGAACCGATAGAGGTACTCAGGGTACCCTCCGCCACACACCGTCAGGTGGCTTGCGGAGTACGGATGTAGATGTAGATGTAGATGTAGACTGGACGATCCCACGTTCCCCTTCAATGGTCAATGATAGAATGCATTTTGTTCTGATGGCGCGCCAAAGTGGAGCATGGCGCGTAAAGTATTCCTATTTTATTTCACTTCTCTTTTCCCCTCCTCTTCTAAGTTTTTTCTCCTTATACATGTTTATCCCTTTCACACATAGCTCTCTATCTGCAGCCTATTTGTTTTTCTTTCTTCTGTGCTCCCCAAAACAAAAACAAAAAAAGACAAAAAAAAGACAAAAAAAAGAGTTTGCTGCTGATGGTGAGACTGTATACTCCTTTCTGTTAAAAAAAAAAAAAAAAAGAAGAGAGAGAGAATAAAAATAGAAGGCCTTTGCAGAAATATAGCTACCTCTTATGTTTTCCATTTTCAAAGGGTATTGTGTTATTTTATGAAGAACGTCGTCTCTCATTTTCATGGTCAAGAGTTTTTTTTTTTTAATAAATAAAAAAAATTGATTATCAAAAAAAGGAAAAAAAGTTGGTAAAAAAAAGAAAAAAAAAGAAAAAAAAGATGGTAGAGCACTTTCCCAAAAAAAAAAGAAAAAAAAAGTTGGTAGAGCACTTGCCTGCGAAAGGCAAAGGTCCCGAGTTCGAGTCTCGGTCGGGCACACAGTTTTAATCTGCCAGGAAGTTTCATATCAGCGCACACTCCGCTGCAGAGTGAAAATCTCATTCTGGAAACATCCCCCAGGCTGTGGCTAAGCCATGTCTCTGCAGTATCCTTTCTTTCAGGAGTGCTATTTCTGCAAGTTTCGCAGAAGAGCTTCTGTAAAGTTTGGAAGGTAGGAGACGGATACTGACAGAAGTAAAGCTGTGAGTACCGGACGTGAGTCGTGCTTCGGTAGCTCAGTTGGTAGAGCACTTGCCCGCGAAAGGCAAAGGTCCCGAGTTCGAGTCTCGGTCGGGCACACAGTTTTAATCTGCCAGGAAGTTTCATATCAGCGCACACTCCGCTGCAGAGTGAAAATCTCATTCTGGAAACATCCCCCAGGCTGTGGCTAAGCCATGTCTCCGCAGTATCCTTTCTTTCAGGAGTGCTATTTCTGCAAGTTTCGCAGAAGAGCTTCTGTAAAGTTTGGAAGGTAGGAGACGGATACTGGCAGAAGTAAAGCTGTGAGTACCGGACGTGAGTCGTGCTTCGGTAGCTCAGTTGGTAGAGCACTTGCCCGCGAAAGGTAAAGGTCCCGAGTTCGAGTCTCGGTCGGGCACACAGTTTTAATCTGCCAGGAAGTTTTATATCAGCGCACACTCCGCTGCAGAGTGAAAATCTCATTCTGGAAACATCCCCCAGGCTGTGGCTAAGCCATGTCTCCGCAGTATCCTTTCTTTCAGGAGTGCTATTTCTGCAAGTTTCGCAGAAGAGCTTCTGTAAAGTTTGGAAGGTAGGAGACGGATACTGGCAGAAGTAAAGCTGTGAGTACCGGACGTGAGTCGTGCTTCGGTAGCTCAGTTGGTAGAGCACTTGCCCGCGAAAGGCAAAGGTCCCGAGTTCGAGTCTCGGTCGGGCACACAGTTTTAATCTGCCAGGAAGTTTCATATCAGCGCACACTCCGCTGCAGAGTGAAAATCTCATTCTGGAAACATCCCCCAGGCTGTGGCTAAGCCATGTCTCCGCAGTATCCTTTCTTTCAGGAGTGCTATTTCTGCAAGTTTCGCAGAAGAGCTTCTGTAAAGTTTGGAAGGTAGGAGACGGATACTGGCAGAAGTACAGCTGTGAGTACCGGACGTGAGTCGTGCTTCGGTAGCTCAGTTGGTAGAGCACTTGCCCGCGAAAGGCAAAGGTCCCGAGTTCGAGTCTCGGTCGGGCACACAGTTTTAATCTGCCAGGAAGTTTCAAATAATAATTGTTTCTTAACAGGTCAAATTCCGTAGATGAGCAATGATTTACACAAAGTAGCTTTACAACGAATTGTCCACAGTACAATAATTTATCTGTAGATGCTTTATAAAACAGAATTCATCCGACAACTAAATAATATAAGGCAAAGCAGACTGAAGGTCTTGATAATTCGTCAACTTTTTAAGTTCATAGCAAGACTCAACGTATATAAGCTCAATGTAGATTCGACGTCATCCTGGTGTTGGTGGTTTCGCCAAAGCGTGCAAAAGTTACGCAATTTATATAAAACAATGTAGACTCGAGGTATTCTTGCGATGGTAGTCGAAGAAACGTCGAAGGCTTAAGGAATTTATATAAATCAAAATGGACTCGAAGTCTTCTTGCACTGGTAGTTGCGGAAAATGTCTACGGTATAAGGAATTGATATAAACCAAAGCAGAGTCGAAGTCTTCTTGTGCTGGATGGGATCAGTATTTTCGGAGAAAATGAATGGATACAAACTCAAAGTAGACTCATTATCATCTGGTGGAGTTGCATTATGGAATTGTTAAGTTATATAGTCTCAATGTAGACTCGGTGTCTGTTTGGCTCCGCACGGCTACGGTGGAGCGCGCTTGCTGAGTATCTGCGGGGGAAGGAAGTGATCAGGTGAGGTGTCCGGTCAATGACAGCAGACCTCCCCCCACCGCGGAAGTGGCAGGCGTGACGTCGGACGGCTGGACCTTCAGCATTAGTGCATAGGCGCACACCGCTGAATTCAAATTTGCTGCCAAATATTGCCCAGGGCTCCACGGGATCACGAAACAAAATTTTTACGCGGCATCAATGCTTAATAGACACATGGCTATGCAATGCTGCCAACTATACGTACTGAACTAAGGTTCTGGTGTGGTTTCAGGGTTTATTAACATTTCGGTCACGAATTGTTGTTTTATGAACTCAGTTTATTTACACTGTTCGTAGGTTGGTACGACGCACTGTCTACCGTCTCTGTATGCAATGCTTTTTAAAACATTCAACTGTAAACGCGTACTTCGCGTTGCTCTATAGAGCAATAGTGTTTGTGAAACATTGTTTTATGTAAAATTAACACCACACTCTCTACTAGAGCGTCTATCTATGGCTTAACAATACCTTTTATGAAACCTGCCGCAGCTGAGTTCTGAGGTTCAGTAATGTAAACACCATGACAAGAATCATTTTATAGCGGAGATCGTGTTCATTGGCTACCGGCCGTGGGCAGGCGACTTTTTAATTCTCACACTAATTAATTCGTCACTCGTGTTTCTTAAACGGTGATGGTGGTTGGCGAACCGTGCACTACCTGCAGCATCACAGGATTAAAGTGTCCAGAGGATTCACAACTCTGCAGTATACCATCCGAACAAAACTGGATAGGGGTGAGTGAACACCACTAAGTTATTCACTCCATAATGCTCTGTGTTCATATGTCCCACACGACGGTTTGCTAGTTGTGCTCACTTCACAGAGTGTCTATGTATGATTTACTTGCCACACGACTGTCCTCGCATTATTTGCGCATCGTAACTGTGCACAACATTTGCACTTCAGCCTCTAGTTCGTGACAATAGTATTTTCTTACATTTCAGCTACATAAAAGTATTCATTAGTCTGATACAAATTGTCATGTTCTTAGTTACAAAAATTAACACAAAATCGGCTGTATATTACAAATCTGAAATCAGTCAATCAGTCGGACACTAACAAATGGCCCACGGTCTAATAAATATGCGAACAGAAATAAGTTTTAGGACATCATGTCTCCTGGATCCGTGCATGACAAAGTCAAAACAAAACGACAAAAGCCAGCAAAGACAGCAAGGCTCGCGACCGCGAACGCCAATACGGCAATACGACTGAAGTTACTTTTACTTGACACGCTTTAAACATCTACTCAACAACTCATATCCTGGATTGTGTTCATAACATAACTAAGAGTACACAAGTACATACACAAAGAATGGATACAAATACACTTAATAAAAAAAAACGCATCCTGGTAATCCACTGGAGTAAACACAGAAATCATTGCATTTAAAGTTAGCGTACTATTTAGGTATCTAACAATTACTTCCTCATAGCAGGTGGGAATTTAAGGAGATGGGACCTGGATAAAATGACAAAACCAGAGGTTGTACAGAGTTTCAGGGAGAGGATAAGGGAACAATTGACAGGAATGGGGGAAAGAAATACAGTAGAAGAAGAATGGGTAGCTTTGAGCGATGAAGTAGTGCAGGCAGCAGAGGATCAAGTAGGTAAAAAGACGAGGGCTTGTAGAAATCCTTGGGTGACAGATGAAATATTTAATTTAATTGACGGAAGGAGAAAATATAAAAATGCAGTAAATGAAGCAGGCAAAAATGAACACAAACGTCTCAAAAATGAGATCGACAGGAAGTGCAAAATGGCTAAGCGGGCATGGCTAGAGGACAAATGTAAGAATACAGAAGCTCATCTCATCAGAGGTATGATAGTTATTGCCTATAGGAAAATTAATGAGACCTTTGGAGAAAAGAGAACGACTTGAATGAATATCAAGAGCTTTGATGGAAACCCAGTTGTAAGCAAAGAAGGGAAAGCAACAGCGAGTAGACAACATTCCATTAGAACTAGTGACAACCTTGGGAGTGCCAGTCCTGACAAAACTCTACCATCTGGTGAGCAAAATGTATGAGACAGACGAAATACCCTCACACTTCAAGAAGAATATAATAATTCCAATCCCAAAGAGACCAGGCGTTAACAGATGTGAAAATTACCGAACTATCACTTTAATAAGTCACGGCTGCAAAATACTAACGCGAATTCTTTACAGACGAATGGAAAAACCTTGGGGAAGATCAGTTTGGATTCCGTAGAAATATGGGGACACGTGAGGCAATACTGACCCCACGACTTATTTTAGAAGCTAGATTAAGAAAAGGCAAGCCTACGTTTCTAGCATTTGTAAACTTAGAGAAAGCTTTTGACAATGTTGACTGGAATACTCTCTTTCAAACTCTGAAGGTGGCAGGAGTAAAATACAGGGAGCGAAAGGCTATTTACAATTTGTACAGAAACCAGATGGCAGTTATCAGAGTCCAGGGACATGAAAGGGAAGCAGTGGTTGGGAAGAGAGTGAGACAGGGTTGTAGCCTCTCCCTGATGTTATTCAATCTATATATTGAGTAAGCAGTGAAGGAAACAAAAGAAAAATTCGGAGTATGTATTAAAATCCATGGAGAAGAAATAAAAACATTGACGTTCGCCAATGACATTGTAATTCTGTCAGAGACAGCAAAGGACCTGGAAGAGCTGTTGAACGGAATGGACATTGTCTTGAAAGGAGCATATAAGATGAACATCAACAAAAGCAAAGCGAGGGTAATGGAATGTAGTCATATCAAGTCGGGTCATGCTGAGGGAATTAAATTACGAAATGAGACACTTAAAGCAGTAAAGGAGTTTTGCTATTTGGGGAGCAAAATAACTGATTATGTCGAAGTAGAGAGGATATAAATTGTAGACTGGCAAGGAAAGCGTTTCTGAAGAAGAGAAATTTGTTAATATCGACTATTGATTTAAGTGTCAGGAAGTCGTTTCTGAAAGTATATGCATGGAGTGTAGCCATGTATGGAAGTGAAACAGGGACGATAACTAGTTTGGACAAGAACAGAAAAGAAGCTTTCGAAATGAAGAAGAATGCTGAAGATTGGATGGGTAGATAACATAACGAATGAGGAGGTACTGAATAGGATTGGGGAGAAGAGGAGTTTGTGGCACAACTTGACTAGAAGAAGGGATCGGTTGGTAGGACATGTTCTGAAGCATCAAGGGATCACCAATTTAGTATTGGTGGGCAATGTGGAAAGTAAAAATCGTAGAGGGAGATCAAGAGATGAATACACTAAGCAGATTCAGAAGAATGTAGGTTGCAGTAGGTACTGGGAGATGAAGAAGCTTGCACAGGATAGAGTAGCGTGGAGATCTGCATCAAACCAGTCTCAGGACTGAAGACCACAACAACAACAACAGCTGAGTTCAGCTCATAGTTCTTAAAATTACTATATACAGGTGAAACTTAGAGACCAAAATCTCATCAGTCATCAAAGAAAAGCAACAAACAAGAGCCCAAGCCTCAATAAGACGCATCGGAGGAAATGCAAAAATCTTTTTTCATGTCGAGATGTTCAAGAATTCCGGCGTTAACCAATGCATCTTTAATTCTTTAAAACACTTCCTGGCACCGTGGAGTCCATGACCAGGGAGCACTTTTCTTTAACAAAACCAGTAATTTAGGACTGTTCATCAGCTGGTTTGACACAAATCGTATAAAGAAAGACGCCATGCCATGGGAAGCTTTTAACTGTTTTCTCGCCGTGGGTGGTGGACACTTAGCTAGCGCCTGTACCTTACCGGGTCAGGACCAAATCCTGACAGATGTAATGTGGCCTAAAAACTTGGTTTGATGCTTGCCAAATTTCGATTTCTCCAGGTCTGCAGTATCACCTGAGTGCGAAAATCGTTTTAACACTTCTTGTAACAATGCTAGTTGTTCATCCCAGAAAGCTGTGGCGATTTATAATTCAACATAACAGGTTACGTTATGCAAGAACCCAGGACCGAGTACAGTGTCAAGGGCCGTAATAAATACGCCAGAGCTGACGTTTACCCATGAACTGGTACGACCGTCCTGCGAATACAAAGGCAGTACACTTGCGTGAATCTTCCGACAGCTGGATACGCCAATACGAACTTCGGAGAACCAGTGTGGTTAGAAAATTCACACTTGAAAATGTTTGCAATAGCTCTTCCAGAGATTCCGGAAGCGTACGTACCGGTACAATGATTTTGTTTATGTTGCACGCGTCAAGCACGAGGCGCAGCCCACGACCCGGTTTGACAACGGTTAACAATGGACTGCAGTAAGGAGAGAACGAAGTTTCAATTATATCCCACGCGAGCATCTTTCGTAATTCTTGTTTAACGGGCTCCCTGCGAGGCCACGAGATTACATAGGTCTTGTTGCAATAATTATCATGGGGAACCACAGTCATGTAGTATACGTATCATTTGATAATACCGGGCTTGTTAGAAAAGTCACGTACATATGTGGTTAACAGATTTATAAGATCATTCTTTTGTTGTTCTCTAAGACAGTCAGATTATCGTGCCTTAGTGCATGTTTTGCCTACTTCGGGTAGATCATCATCTGCATATGCCGACACCGGATCTGATTGGCTATAGGATAAGTGACTGCCCCCCTTACATTTACACCCACTACTCGGATAGAAACGTCTGTATGAGAACTGACTTGACATGCCTTTGCACAAAATAAATTTAAACTTTATCTCCCTCTCATTAATAGTCAGGGTACAGGTACCGTGTTGGAGGCTGATGCACTCATTCCTCCGTCTTAGGAACTCCGTCCCTAACAAGCACGGTATGGTTAATCCCTTCACTCCACGACTCCGCTCTCGAAATCAATTAAGACCAGTACCTGCTTTCCTAACCTTTGTGTACGGGCGCCAATAGCTCCTGACAACGCAGTTCGGTACTTTTGTGGTTTCCTGTATTATTTTCAGGAATTGATTGGGTACCACACTGACACTCGCACCGGTGTCGATTATAATGATAACCGGTTTACCTCCAACTATCCAATTTACAGCTGCTTGCACCTGATCTACCCAAATATCTTTATCAGATACCGAATCACACGATAGTTCTTCCCGAAAAACTGCATCGTCGTTGTAACGAAGCATGTTTGCTACATGAAGAGTACTGCTGCCCCCAATAAATCCCGCGTTCACGATCACGGAGCGCGATGAAACCGCAGTTAATTTGACGCATCCGAAGTTTGCGAAGGGTGCTCGCCTAAGTATTCCACAAGTTGCACTGTCTTATTTCTGGGATTTTGTGACCATCCGGCTTGTGGTCTTGGCTCGGAAGCAGTTTTATTCCAGACAGTGTTGGTGTTGGGTGGATTATTATTATTTTGTGGGAGGTTTTGCGGCCACTGGTTGCCTGTGTTCTGTCCTGGCGACCAGTGTTGTGTATTTGATCTGTTCCGACCGTTATGATAACCAGGCTTAAATCTATTATTTTTATTTCGAAGTTGAAATCCGCCGTTTTTCACGCTTCTGTTCATTCCCGTTTGCATTTTGTCGCTCGTGTTGCGTGGGCTGGGCCTCATTATTAGCAGCGCCGCTCCAACCATTGTTGTTATGATTGCAAGACTGCACTGTTCGTGCGCCACGGATGCCGTTTTGCGTGGCACGAGTCATCGTGCATTAAATCAAGCGCATGTACAACCGATAACAATCCTTCTATGTCATCTTCCGGGGCGTGAATTAATTGTCCTTGGATACCCACCGGTAATTTGCCTTTTAATATCACGATCACATCTTTCGATGCTATGGGATTGTCCCAATAACTAGTTTTGTTAATTTACAGCTCGAAGTACTTTCGAAGTGTTCTCTGTTTAAGGTGGTACGTTTCAGGATTGAATACCTCACGTCTCAATCTGGCTTGCACGTGTGGTGACCAATACGCGCCCAGAAACGCCTGCTTGAGCTGTTCGCACGTTACACAGTATTCGCCAGTGGCTGTAGCCCACAGTGTGGACTCTCCTTGCATGTACGCTGCAGAGAATTGTATCCTCTGCCTGTCATTCCATGACGTAGGCAGCACCCCTCGGAAACCTCTGATAAAAACTACGGGGTGTGGGAATTTTTTGTCCGGTATAAAAATCTCAAACTGACTTTGTTTCCACAAGCCTTCTTCTAGCAACACCGTAGTTAAAACATCCGCTGCCCCCACAGATTCGAGTGGAAAATTACCATACGGACTGTAATGTCCAATATGCTGCAGTGACGTCATATTATTGTGTGTCGCCCCGCCGGAATATTTTGCAAAAACGGTGGCAATGAATCTTGCATCTGACGAATCTCGTTCTTTAAACCATTCACTTGTTGCTGCCACCCAAGCAGCTCATTATTCAAAATATTTTGAATATGACCAATTTCATTCCGCAACGATCCGCCAGATGCGCCTGGTTCAGACAGTACCTCCGCACCAACAGCTCGTACTGCGGCGCGTATTTTTGTCCCGGCTTTTTGAATTATGTCTTTATTGCGTTCTGATACCCGTTCGCAAAATTCCCTACTTAATCTTTCACCCTGAGCGTCGTGGTTTTGCTGCAATGCTTGCTCGAGACAATGTTCCACGAACTGGTCTGTCAAATTTGACATTTTTGCTTGCATGGTTGTCTGCGTATCTTTTAATTCCTCCACATCGTCAGACAACCGCTTAACCTGATCCGGAATCTCACGATATGCTTCATTTAAGCTAGAAATTTCACTTGGGAGTTGCGCTAGGTTTGCATCCAGTTGACTGTTCAGATCAGTGACTACATCAAATTTCCCATGATTGTTGTTAGATAAGCCTTGAAGTTCTGATTGTAATGCAGTGCTTTGCTCACTAAAACTTTCTCGAATATTTTTAGAAAATCTACAAATTTTGCATTACTCAGTACTTGGTTCATTAAAACTTTCTCGGATTTTTTTAGTGAAATTTTCAAATCTTGCGTCTGTCGCAGCGCTTTGTGCGTCACATTTCCCCTGTAAATCAGTACTCGTTCATTAAAGCTTTCTCGCAACTCAGTGCGTTGTTCATTGAATTTCTCATCCAGTTTTTTCGACATGTTGGAAGAGATGTTATTGAACGTATCTGTTAATCTGCGAAACAAATCTTCAAACGATGCAATCAGCTGCGTCGCTTGCGCAGTTTCTTCACTCCTTCCCGGTTGCATGTCTTCGGATTCAAAGACATTCGGAGCATTTGCGCTTCCGGTTTCCGAAACCTCAACTTCGGAACCCGTTCGCACCATCATCGCATCGGCAGTAGTGCCGTCATCCACACGCGATGGTCTTTCTCGTCGCCGATATTCATAGTGGAAAATTTTCCTTATTTCGGAATTGACTAATAGTGTAAGTAGGCTGTTTAGGTTTTTATGTTGGTAACGTCACATAGCGCTCTGTAAGAAAATCACAGACTGTGCTGTGTGCAATCTGTGGCTGGTTTGCATTGTTGGAATATTTGCTATTGTAGTGTTGGGCAGCTGTATGCGAACAGCGTGTAGCGTTGCGCAGTTGGAGGTGAGCCGCCAGCAGTGGTGGATGTGGGGAGAGAGATGGCAGAATTTTAAGAGCGGACGATCTGGACGTGTGTTCGAACGCCAGAAAGAGTAAATTTGTAATACTGGATATTATGAACACACACACACACACACACACACACACACACATATATATATATATATATATATATATATATATATATATATATATATATCCTCTGGCTCCTACCCTTGCAACCGCCCCCGGTGTAAAACCTGTCCTATGCACCCTCCCACCACCATCTACTCCAGTCCTGTAACCCGGAAGGTGTACACGATCAAAGGCAGAGCCACGTGTGAAAGCACCCACGTGATTTACCAACTGACCTGCCTACACTGTGACGCTTTCTATGTGGGAATGACCAGCAACAAACTGTCCATTCGCATGAATGGACACAGACAGACAGTGTTTGTTGGTAATGGGGATCACCCTGTGGCTAAACATGCCTTGGTGCACAGCCAGCACATCTTGGCACAGTGTTACACCGTCCGAGTTATCTGGATACTTCCCACCAACACCAACCTATCCGAACTCCGGAGATGGGAACTTGCCCTTCAATATATCCTCTCTTCTCGTTATCCACCAGGCCTCAATCTCCGCTAATTTCAAGTTGCTGCCACTCATACCTCACCTGTCATTCAACATCATCTTTGCCTCCACACTTCCGCCTTGACTTACATCTCTGCCCATACTCTTTGCATTTAAATATGTCTGCTTGTGTCTGTGTATGTATGGGTGGATATGCGTGTGTGTGTGTGTACCTATCCTTTTTGCCCCCTAAGGTAAGTCTTTCCGCTCCCGGGAATGGAATGACTCCTTACCCTCTCCCTTAAAACCCAATTCCTTTCATCTTTCCTTTTCTTTCCCTCTTTCCTGACGAAGCAGCCGCCGGTTGCGAAAGCTCGAAATTCTGTGTGTGTGTTTGTGTGAATGAACATGATTAAGGTAACTACATTGTTTGTTCTTAATCAAAATGTTTTGTTTGCTAACTATGCCTATCAGTAGCTAGTGCCTTCAGTAATTAGAATATTTTATTTAGCTGGCAGTATTGGCGCTCGCTGTATTGCAGTAGTTTGAGCAACGAAAATTTTTGTGAGGTAAGTGACTCATGAAAGGTATAGGTTATTGTTAGTCAGGGCCATTATTTTGTAGGGATTTTTGAAAGTCAGACTGCGTTGCGCTAAAAATATTGTGTGTCAGTTTAATGTTGATCAGAATAAGTAAAGAGAGTCATGTGTAAGTACGTTCAGTTTTGCACAGCTGTTTGAAAATCAATTAACGTAAGGGGTTTACCAGCACAGTAATTCATTAATTTTTCAAAGGGGGTGTTTCAATAGAAACAGTAAAATATGGTAACACGGACTTTGAATGATAACAAAGTGTAGCTGGACAATATACTGAGGATTTAACCTACGCGCAGCTTTAATATAATTATTAAGCAACGACAAGATGGCAGCCTGAAGGGCAAAGCAAAACATTAAAAAGATCAATGTGCCACCTTGTCGCGGTACAGCGCAATGGCAGACATGTTTGTCAAACTTTTAACAATGCAAGTTAACATTAAATTGCAAATTAAGACCAATGCTGTAGTTAACGGAAAAAATTCCTAAATATACGTTACTGAGCACGCGTTTAAAGTTGTCAAACATGTAAAACAGGTTGAGATCAATGATGTTTCTCACCTTTTTTACAGATGTGAAACACAGCGTCGTACTTTCATAACGGTTTTACAATATTCCCTCTTTCACTGGCTGTCAATCAATTTACCATCAATGTCTCGTTATTTTCATATACAACAATTCTGCATAACAGGTTATCCCTAGTAAGATAGGCCAAGAAATATAGAATAAAACAAGTATAATCACAAAAACAGTGATTTCTGGCCCCACGTTGGGCGCCAGAATGACAGCTTTCCTAGCCTTAAAGGGGAATCAAAAATATAAATTAGGATTACAAATTAAATAAAAGAGAAGGAAAGTGCCATTAGATGGCGGTCGCGCGTGTATTGTCGACCGTAAAACGGACGGCGCAGCGCAATGAAACTGCAACGCTCATTGCCGAGTTCAGCGTGAAGCGGCTAGCATAAATTAAAAAATAAAACATGGACCACCATCAATAATTTGAACGAGACGGGGCCTGAGTCCGACTGGTGTAGGTCACACTACTGCATCACTCGTTTGAAAACTGCGGCAAGACGCAAATGAAATAATCGGCGCACCGATCCCACGGGCGTGGAGCGATATACGTGGTTTGAAATTAGTGACTGAACACGATAAGAGTTCGGCCATATACATCCACTATAACAATGGGTCGTCGGCGCCTCTTTTCCAGCTGTGATCGTCTGAAAAACGTGAATCATAAAATATTAATAACAAAGTGATATGGAGCGTTGAAATTTAGAAATGAAAATCATAGTAAAGTTAACTTCGACTATTTATTATAAACATTTTAGCGTAGATTAATGAAGAGAGTCGTGACAATGCGTTTGTACCTAATCAGTACGGGAATAGAACAGAACAAAAGCCATCGAACGCTAGACAAAAGAATTAGATATAAAAATGACTAGCGACATTAAACAGAGGTTGTAAGTCAGCAGATACATCGATAAGTACACACAGATGAAACTATAAGACAGGATGTGATATGGAATCTTTGATTACGTAAACGTCGGAAATAATTTTAAAAGCAAAATAAATACTACTAATTATAAAGTAATACTACAAGCTGCGAAGCTGAACTCGGCTTTGCCACGTATGGCTAAATCGTGTCCTCGTGTAGCTGCCTTGTCTGTAGGTGCCGATGGCGTGAGATGTACAGGAATAGAATCCCAGTGAACTTTAATTTGCACTGCGGACCTCTGTTATTTTGCTGTTCAGCCTTGTATTCCTTGAATGGACGCGAATGCGCGCGCTCTCTGTGTACCTAGTTTAAACTGTTCCATTGATCCGTGCCGCGTTCGTTCTGTTGTTTCATTACAAATGACTGAGGAGAACTTTTATTAGCGGCCTTTGTTGGAGTTTTATTCTCAGCTACAAGTACGAGTGCAGCACTGAGGTTTGAGTGCTGTTGTGTGTCCTGTTAATATATGATCATGGTGATCATCACTTCACCCGGGGCGCGTGTGTTAATCTATGATTAGTAAATTAGTGAGAAAGTAGGCTTATTTCCCTGCAAGCTTTCATCGAATGCCGAGCCTGCCTAGTCATATTTGAAATATATTTGCAGTTGTAAATGCGGACAACCATCAGTTGTATAACGGAAAGACGACAATGAAAATTAGTGGCGGATCTGAACTTCTAAGCCACATTTTCCGCTTTACGCATGGGGTCCTTAACCGCATTCGATATCCGTGGATGACTCACTGCCAGACCCAAACCTCCATATGTCGTCGTTCACAGCGTCGCAGTATGAACTCATACAGATTTTACGTCATTCGTGTAGAGGGTAGGACATTTTGATTGAAAGACTGTGCCCGATGTCGGCGGATAAGTACGATACTGCAGTGCCTGTGCTGTTAAGAAGTACAGTTCCATATTCCTTCGGACACGAATGCATGACCAAAGCAGAACTGCAGAGTACTTAATAACACAGCACTGCACTATCGTACCTACTGTTGATTGGGATATTTCATGCCAATAGATAATGGACTGATCCCCACAAACTATTATGATCTAAATTAAACCACGGCTAATGCCAGTTGAGTAAAAGGACTCGCAGCCTCTAGTTGTAAAGCAGAAGACCTCATAGGTGATAATTCCTTAGTTTGACATTTTAGTAATTTAGATAAATTCAAATGGCCGCTGGAAGGACAGTAGTTTGGGTATAGTTTAATGAGTGGCCAATAGACAGTCCCTCCCAGAAATAGCCGCTGTTAACTATGAGTATGGTGGTACGTGCTGCGTGTGTAACTAACCTTGCTAACCTTGTAGTTTGCTCCCAACCCCCGTTGACTATGGTTACCTTCACTGTTAAGGTTAGTCCTTAAAGTTCACCCATTAAACAGTTCAAATGTCACGCCAGAAAATTCCGCCCATCCAATAATTATTGGCTCAAATGGCTCTGAGCACTATGGGACTGAGGTCATCAATCCCCTAGAACATAGAACTACTTAAACCTAACTAACCTAAGGACATCACACACATCCATGCCCGAGGCAGGATTCGAACGTAGCGCCCAGGCCCGCTCGGCCACTCCGGTCGGGAATAATAATTGGCTGTAACATTCGAGGCAGTATGTAGTGTTAAATAATAATAACTTGTAAGCGTGATGTTTCATTATTACCGTAATAACTATACTTCTACTGAGCTGAATAATTCTTAAAATCACCCAATAACGAGCATTACAAGGATTTTATGATGTTGATGGGATTTACGGAATTTATAAGATTCGATAATTTATTGTTTTATTGAGTGCGTTTGTAAAGGCCCTGCTAGCTACCGTCATTGACATGGGTAAGTAATGCTTAAAACCTAACATACTACTCATTTAGGTTTCTATTACTCAGAGGTAAGTCTCGCTTTCCAATTGCTCCTGCCCCAAGCGCTCTGGTAGTGTCGCTATCACGTCGCATTGACCAAGTGGCAGCGAACTCTCGTACCTCACATCTGGGACATGAAGTCCATTGGGAGTCCGAATTTCGAATCTATAATATTAAGAAAGAAAGGAAACTCTATAAGGAATTTTGAATCAGCACAACCTAGAGTCAATAGAAAAGTACCAGCGCTCCACTACCCCATCACATTGCACTGGAATCGGGACTGTGGAATGGAAAAATGCAGACGCAACAGGATATTCCTTTATTGTAAAGTTTGTTAGCTAGTTAAGTGCTGCCAAAGTCTAAAAGAAGACATGGTTTCTAAATTGCTGAGATTTCCTGCGGCAACAAAAGTGTCTACATCTACATCTACATTCATACTCCGCAAGCCACCTGACATTGTGTGGCGAAGGGTACCCTGAGTACCTCTATTGGTTCTCCCTTCTATTCCAGTCTCGTATTGTTCGTGGAGAGAAGGATTTTCGGTATGCTTCTGTGTGGGCTCTAATCTCTCTGATTTTATCCTCATGGTCTCTTCTCGAGATATACGTAGGAGGGACAAATATATTGCTTGACTCTTCGGTGAAGGTATGTTCTCGAAACTTTAACAAAAGTCCGAACTGAGCTACTGAACGTCTGTCCTGCAGAGTCTTCCATTGGAGATTATCTTTCATCTCCGTAGCGCCTTCGCGATTACTAAATGATCCTGTAACGAAGCGCGCTGCTCTCCGTTGGATCTTCTCTATCTCTTCTATCAACCCTGTCTGGTACAGATCCCACACTGCTGAGCAGTATTCAAGAAGTGGGCGAACAAGCGTACTGTAACCTACTTCCTTTGTTTTCGGATTGCATTTCCTTAGGATTCTTCCAATGAATCTCAGTCTGGCATCTGCTTTACCGATGATCAACTTTATATAATAATTCCATTTTAAATGACTACTAATGCGTAGTCTCAGATAATTTATGGAACTAACAGCTTCCAGTTGGTGACCTGCTATTTTGTAGCTAAATGATAAGGGCTCTATCTTTCTATGTTTTCGCAGCACTTTACACTTGTTTACATTGAGATTGAATTGCCATTCCCTGCACCATGCGTCAATTCGCTGCAGATCCTCCTGCATTTCAGTACAATTTTCCATTGTTACAACCTCTCGATACACCACAGCATCATCTGCAAAAAGTCTGAGTGAACTTCCGATGTAATTCACAAGGTCATTGTGAATAGCAACGGTCCTATGACACTCCTCTGCGGCACACCTGAAATCACTCTTACTTCGGAAGATTCTCTCCATTGAGAATGACATGCTGCGTTCTGTTATCTAGGAACTCTTCAATTCAATCACACAATTGGACTGATAGTCCTTATGCCCTTACTTGGTTCATTAAACGACTGTGGGGAACTGTATCGAACGCCTTGCGGAAGTCAAGAAACACGGCATCTACCTGTGTACCCGTGTCTATGGCCCTCTGATTGGATTGTTGGTTTGTGGGATTAAAGGGACCAGACTACTACGGTCATCGGTCCCTTGTTCCAAGAAAAAAAACTACAACTTCGTAAAGAGAAGAAAAACGAACAACAGGAAAGACGGCAGACGACACAGGACAAGAAATACTCAAAGAACACACAAAACAAAGGAAAACCACACAGAGTGTGGCGGTGGTTGCCGACCATAGGGATAAAAAAGAAAAAGGCAACCACCTAGAACACATTAAAAGGCCAGAATCAACACAATACAATAAAGTGAAACAGAAACACTCAGATTAAACGATAAAAAACCCTGACCGAATAAAACGTAAAACTAAGTCAGCCATAGCAGAGTCATGTGTTAAAAGCGCAGGGAGCGTGTCAGGCAGTGCAAACGACTGCCTGAGCACACCTAAAAGTGGACAGTCCAATAAAATTTGGACCACTGTCAGAACGGAGCCGCAGCGACATAAAGATGGGTCCTCACGTCGCAATAGGTGGCCGTGCGTCAGACATGTGTGCCCAATGCGCAGCTGGCAGAGGACAACAGACTCCTTGCGAGAGGCCCGCAAGGAGGACCGCCACACACTGGTAGCCTCCTTGATGGCCTGAAGTTTGTTTCGTGAAGGCAGGGGGCGCCATTCAGTGTCCCAAAGGTCCATAATTTTGCTGCGTAGGAACGCTCGCAAATCTGTCTCCGGGAGGCCAATGTCCAGTGATGGTGTACTGGTGGCCTCTTTCGCCAGGCGGTCAACATTCTCATTGTCGGGTATCCCAACATGGTCTGGGGTCCACACGAAGACCACAGAGAGGCCACAACGCGCAAGAGTATGCAGGGACTCCTGGATAGCCACCACCAGACGAGAACAAGGGAAACACTGGTCGAGAGCTCGTAAACCGCCCAGGGAATCGCTACAGATAACGAAGGACTCACCTGAGCAGGAGCGGATGGCGACCAGCTCAGCAGTGTAAACGCTGCAGCCATCTGGCAAAGAGCGTTGTTCGGAATGGTCCCCTAGAGTTAGCACATAACCAACACGACCAGCAACCATTGAGCCGTCAGTGTATACAACGCCAGAGCCCTGATACGTGGCCAGGATGGAATAAAAGCGGCGGCGGAAGGCCTCTGGAGGGACTAGGTCCTTCGAGCCCTGTGCCAAGTCGAGCCGAAGGCAAGGGCGAGGAACACACCATGGGGGTGTACGCAATGTGGCCCGGAAAGGAGGTGGAACAGTGAGAAACTGAAGCCCGGAATGAAGCTCTTTGACTTGGACCGCGATCGTACAACCTGACCGAGGCCGACGGTCTGGCAGATGGACGACCGATTGCGGGAACAGGAGACGATAGTTGTGATGCCCAGGCAAGCTAAAAACATGGGCAGCATAAGCGGCCAGCAAACGTTGGCGTCGTAACCGCAGGGGAGGGACACCTGTCTCCACTAGTATGCTGTCCACAGGGCTGGTCCGGAAGGCACCAGTAGCTAGTCGTATCCCGCTGTGTAGTATTGGGTCCAGCACCCGCAACGCAGATGGGAATGCTGAGCCATAAGCCAGACTCCCATAGTCCAGACGGGACTGGATTAAAGGCTGGTAAAGCCGTAGGAGAGTAGGTCGGTCGGCTCCCCACCTGGTGTGTCTCAGGCATCGCAGAGCATTTAGATGTCGCCAACACCCCTGTTTAAGCTGCCGAATATGAGGCAGCCAAGTCAACTGGGCATCAAAAACCACCCCAAAAAATCTATGTAACTCCACCACTGTAAGAAGCTCGCCGTCGAGATAAAGCCGCGGCTCCGGGTGAACTGTGCGTCGCCGGCAGAAATGCATAACCCAGGCCTTGGCTGCCGAAAACTGAAAACCATGCGCTACAGCCCAAGACTGCGCCTTGCGGATTGCGCCCTGTAGCTGACGTTCAGCAGCTGCAATGTCAATAGAGCTGTAGTAAAGGCAGAAGTCGTCAGCATACAGGGAACCGGAGACAGAATTTCCCACGGCCGCAGCGAGCCTATTAATGGCTATTAAAAACAGGCAGACACTCAGAACAGAACCCTGTGGCACACCGTTCTTCTGGACTTGGGAGGAACTATATAAGGCTGCGACGTGCACACAGAAGGTACGATACGACAGAAAATTGCGGATATAGATCGGCAGAGGGCCCCGAAGACCCCATCCATGAAGCGTAGAAAGGATGTGATGATACCATGTCGTATCGTATGCCTTCCGCATGTCGAAAAAGACAGGGACCAGATGCTGACGGCGGGCAAAGGTAGTACAGATGGCCGACTCCAGCCTCACCAGATTGTCGGCGGCGTTGCGGCCTTTACGGAACCCACCCTGAGACGGAGCCAGAAGGCTCCGAGACTCCAGTACCCAATTCAAGCGCCAGCTCACCATCCGTTCAAGCAACTTGCAAAGAACGTTGGTGAGGCTAATGGGGGGGTTCTTCCCTGGTTTCAGAATGGGGACAACAAGACTTTCCCGCCATTGCGACGGAAACTGACCCTCGACCCAAATGCAGTTGTAAAGGTCGAGGAGGCGTCGCTGGCAGTCCACTGAAAGGTGTTTCAGCATCTGAGAGTGGATGCTATCTGGCCCAGGAGCGGTATCAGGACAAGCGGCGAGGGCACTGCGAAATTCCCACTCACTGAATGGAACATTGTACAATTCAGGATGGTGGGTGCGACAAGAAAGACTCCGACGTTCTATCCGCTCTTTAATGGAGCGGAAGCCCAAGGGGTAGTTGGCAGAAGCGGAATTCAGAGCAAAGTGCTCTGCCAAGCGGTTTGCAATGACGTCGGAGTCAGTACAAACTGCTCCATTCAGTGAGGGCGCAGGGACACTGACAGGGGTCCGATAGCCATAGAGGCGGCGAAGCTTGGCCCAGACCTGCGATGGAGTGACATGAAGGCCAATGGTGGACACATACCGCTCCCAGCACTCCTGCTTGCGATGGCGGATAATGCGGCGGGCTCGCGCACGCAGCCACTTGAAGGCGATAAGGTGTTTGATTGAGGGATGCCGCTTGTGACGCTGGAGCGCCCGCCGGCGAGCTCTAATCGCTTCAGCCATCTCAGGCGACCACCAAGGCCCAGTCCGCAGCCGAGGGGACCCAGAAGAACGGGGAATGGCAGATTCGGCGTCAGTAACGATGCCGGTGGTGACCGATTGAACCACTGCATCAATTTGATAGTTAGAGAGAGGCTCAGTAGCGGCAGTAGAGGAGAACAAGTCCCCGTCAGCCTGATTCATAGCCCATCTGCTAGGGCGCCCAGAAGACTGACGCTGTGGCAGTAACAGGAAGATCGGAAAGTGGTCACTACCACACAGGTCATCATGCGCTCTCCATTGGACAGACGGTAAGAGACTAGGGCTACAGATGGAAAGGTCAATGGCGGACTATGTGCCATGCGCCACACTGAAGTGTGTGAAGATCGAGAGATCAAGCTGCGCCAATAAATGCTCAACGATGTCGCCTCGAGGTGTTGCCACTGACCCACCCCTCCGATGGTTATGGGCGTTAAAGTCACCCAGTAAAAGGAAAGGTGGTGGCAATTGGGCTATCAGAGCAGCCAGGACATGATGCGCGGTGTAAGGTAGAGACTGCAGACGGTAACAGCCTGTGGCGTCCACACCCGAACAGCGACAGCCTCTAAAGGTGTTTGGAGAGGTACAGACTCGCTGCGAAGAGAGTTCAGGACATATATGCAGACGCCACCAGACACCATTTCATAAGCTGCCCGGTTCTTATAATAACCCCGAAGGCCACGGAGGGCGGGGGTTCGCATTGTCGGAAACCAAGTTTCCTGCAGAGCAATTCAGAGGAAAGGGTGAACGCTGATAAGTTGGCGGAGCTCATCTAGATGGTGGAAGGAACTGCTGCAGTTCCAGTGGCGGATGGTGTTGTCCATGGCTGAGAAAGGCGTGACGGGACTGGGAAGGCAGATTACGCCACTGGGTCACCTGCTGCCTCCCATGGAGCACCCGTGCAAATGCTATCCATTGTGTCTGAGGGACCGGCGAGATCGAGGTCCTCAGCGCACGCAAGAATCTCCACCTCATCCTCAGACGCAGAGCTTGTAGGTAGTGGTGGAGTAGGAGCCATCGCAGGTGCCTTGGTCTTACGGGGCTTCAGTGTCGTTTTGTCTCGTTGTTCCTTGGGTTGCCGTTGCTGATAGGGCTTATTGGAGTCAGTCTCCAGAACCGAAGATGATCGCGAAGCTCGACGGCCAGCGGCCTGTGGCTTCTTCAGCCACTGGTTCGTTTCTGCTGTGCCGCTGGTAGGAACCTGGGAAGGGAGTGACCCAAGGGATCCCTTTCGAGCGAGAGAAGCCGAAGAAGATTTACTCTTCTCCGGCTTAGAAGTTGGGACTGGTGTCCCCGGTGGTTTAGTGGGTGCTGCTCCCGAGGTAGATGGTGTGGGAGCAACAGCAAGAGAAGGGGCCCCCATCGTCAAGGGGGCAGGTGAGGTCCTCTGACGCTGAGAGCTGACTGTGGTGCAGCTAAAGGAGCTGGAGTAGGAGTGACAGTCGAGTCATAAGATGACATTATGTGCACGGGATGTAGCCGTTCTAATTTCCGCTTAGCCTCAGTGTAAGTCAGTCGGTCCAGGGTCTTATATTCCATGATTTTGCGTTCCTTCTGTAAGATCCTGCAGTCTGGCGAGCAAGGTGAATGAGGCTCTCCACAGTTGACACAGATGGGAGGCGGAGCACATGGAGTATCGGGATGAGATGGGCGTCTGCAATCTCAACATTCGAGGCTGTAAGTACAGCGGGAAGACATATGGCTGTACTTCAAGCACTTAAAGCACCGCATCGGGCGAGGGATATAGGGCTTGACGTCACAGCGGTAGACCATCACCTTGATCTTCTCCGGTAATGTATCACCCTCGAAGGCCAAGTTGAAGGCACCGGTAGCAACCTGATTGTCCCTCGGACCCCGATGAACGCGCCGGACGAAATGAACACCTCTACGCTCTAAGTTGGCGCGCAGCTCGTCATCAGACTGCAGAAGTAGGTCCCTGGACCATATTTAAACTCTTATGTGGTGTGATGGTAACGTTAACATCCCTCAACTTGTCACAAGCAAGCAACCTGCGTGACTGGGCGGAGGATGCTGTTTTGGTCAAAACTGACCCAGAGCGCATTTTTGACAAGCCCTCCACCTCCTCAAAGTTGTCCTCCAAATGCTCTACAAAGAACTGAGGCCTCATGGATACATAGGATTCCCCATCAGCTCTGGTACAGACGAGATACCTGGGCGAATACATGTCACTATCATTCACTGCCTTTCGTTCCTCCCATGGTGTGGCCAGGGATGGGAATGATTTGGGGTCATAAACGTTAGCTTTAAAATGAGCCCTTGAACGCTTAGAGACTGCTGGTGGCTGGCCGCCAGCAAGAGATGATGTACCACGCTTCATTGCGGGACATCCACCCTGATGCCACCTACTCCGACCAAGGGCCTCCCCATGGGCGCCACCCAGCCACAGCAAGAGCCACCTGGCAGGATGGCCATTGCTGGGAGTCCTGATGCCCCAGGGAGATGGGCATCTACTCCTTGGCATACATGAGGAGTAAACGGCGCAGGCATTAGTAGAGCGATCCCTGTGTTGTCAGGGGGCTACAACCAACAGGGTACATGGCGGCCCCACCACAACGGACTGGCTACCGTGCTGGATCTTAGGTGCAAAAATGTATAAGGTCGTCGTCGCAGCGGAAAGCAACACTGCACATTGCAGCGTAGTAATCGCACCCAGGGACGTATCCTCGCCCAAGAGATGGAAAACGAGCGGGACACAATTGCAACGACGAGAAAGCCGGCTAAAGGTCTCAATGTACGACAGATACAGTTGTATGTAGGCTGTTTAGGTTCTTATATTGGTAACGCAGCCGCCACGTAGCGCTCTGTATGAAAATCACTGGCTGTGCTGTGTGCAGTCTGTGGCTGGTTTGCATTGTTGTCTGCCATTGTAGTGTTGGGCAGCTGGATGTTAACAGCGCGTAGCGTTTCGCAGTTGGAGGTGAGCCGCCAGCAGTGGTGGACGTGGGGAGAGAGATGGCGGTGTTTTGAAATATGTAAGAATTGGTGTCATGAACTGATATATATATTATGACTATTAAGGTAAATACATTGTTTGTTCTGTATTAAAATCTTTCATTTGCTATGCCTATCAGTAGTTAGTGCCTTCAGTAGTTTGAATGTTTTATTTAGCTGGCAGTAGTGGTGCTCGCTGTATTGCAGTAGTTTTAGTAATGAAGATTTTTGTGAGGTAAGTGATTTGTGAAACGTATAGGTTAATGTTATTCAGGGCCATTCTTTTGTAGGGATTTTTGAAAGTCAGATTGCGTTGCGCCAAAAAACTATTGTGTGTCAGTTTAAGCACAGTCTTGTATAATTTTTCTAAGGGGACGTTTCACAGTGCACCATGTAAGGCGCCCTTCCCCAAGTGGCTCGCTCTTCGGAACAATTCAGAAATATGAAGGTCAAACCCAAGAGGGGACCATCACATAGGGCCGAAAAGGTTGAGACTCCTTTTAGTCGCCTCTTACGACAGGCAGGAATACCGCGGGCCTATTCTTACCCCCGAACCCGCAGGGGGGTGGCCCTCTGAGTCTCGTGTACGAATAGCGCGAGCTGGGTTTCACACGATCGTTTTTTTCGAAACCCATGCTGATTCCTACAGAGTAGATTTCTAGTGTATTTACAAAAACAAGACAACAGTACTATATTTGTAGCAAGATGAGAAATACTGGCTAGAAAACCTGATGAAAAATGTAAAACGGTTTTCTCAACTCAGTAGTTGTGAAAATAATTTCAGTGGAAATGTAGGGAACAAAAATAAAACATATTAAAAGAAACGAGAAGACCATCCGGCCACTGGAAAGGCTTCCCGCAAGTCGACACAGAAGCGCGAGCTGAGTCAGCTGCAACGTATAACAACGTAGCTTAAATATGGATAAGTGCACATGGAGATCACGTCACCATGAAGAAAATCGCAAAAAGTATCAGTTACATTTGAACGGAGTGTTAGCGTGAGGACAACCTTTATGTGATTAAGGCGCTCTTAGGGATGGTGCGTGACCGTAGGACGACGGAGGTATCAGCCATTCGTAGATCAGGCGAAGGTGCCGCTCGCTTCCTCACCTGAACGTGGACTGTGCAGGAGTAGGAGTGGGGTTACTTTGGAGGGGGTGGGGGTGGGAGGAGACCGAACAACGAGGTCACCGGTCTCATCGTATCAGGGAAGGAAGTCGGCTGTGCCCTTTCAAAGGAATCATGCGGCTTTTGCCTGTTGCGATTTAGGGAAATCATGGAAAACCTAAATCAGGATGGCCGAACTCAGGACTGAACCGTCGTCCTCCCGAACGCGAGTCCAGCGTGCTAACCACTGCGCCACCTCGCTCTGTAGGAAGGGGAGTCTCGTACTTCATGGTGAGCCGGTAACGAGACATCCTTGTCTACAGTAGTACTCTACTCCGTATGATTCAGCGGCGACGTTGCAGCTGGCCGGAGGCTGTTGCCATGCATTGATGTCTGTCGACGCTGAGCAACTGATCACTGCCGCGAGCTAGCGTTAGCAGGGTTGGCACTGTCGTCAGTAAAGCAGACCCCAAAATGTCTCCTGGCAGCCTGACTAACTCATGGCCGCTGCGGGGTAGATGGCGTTAAAACCATAACGTCCAGGCTTGCCACAGTCGAAGATTATGCCCGCACTGCTCAATAATGAAGATCGTATGGAACCTGCCGGCCGTTGTGGCCGAGCGGTTCTAGGCGCTTCAGTCCGGAACCGCGCTGCTGCTACGGTCGCAGGTTCGAATCTTGCATTGGGCATGGATGTGTGTAATGTCCTTATGTTAGTTAGGTTTAAGAAGTCCTATGTCTAGGCGACTGATGACCGCAGATGTTGTCCCTTAGTGGTTAGAGGCATTTGAACCTTTTGAACCAAGACAGTGGAGTTCGGCATCAAATACACACCCCAATACGATAGTGTACAGAGAAGGTTGGTAAGCATATGAGATTGAAAGTCGTAATTTTTGGGGTGGATAGAGGCGAATATTTACACAAGTCTGCTGCCCACTACTTCTTGAACAGCAGCACCCCAAACCCTGAACAGACAGCAGACTGCAGCAGTAGGATGTTGCTACTGGGTAGTGATAGCTGCATACATTCTACTTTTTTATTTAGTATTGTCTAACATCACACTTCAGAGGCACTGGCCAGTGTCTCCCGCATCTTCAACTACCTGTATAAGCGCTTTTTCGTCCTGAATACGCTATCTCGTGAAACGGTATCTGGCTTCAGCTGACGCTCGTTTACCCCTTCATCTAAAGACTTGCATCAGGCGATCAGGTCCCCCAGCCGGAAGCCCCTTCCCACACATTTCATGTCACTCCTTTATGACGTCGTTTTGTTCACTGTCGCAGGAGTACCTCATCCCACAGGACGGAATCGTGGTGCAATATCACTGTAACCAGTTTAGACAGTGTCTTTTCAGTACGACAGTGCAAGAATCACACTTTTATGGTGTAAAATTGACTATTCATTTAATTTGACCTAATGGCAGGGCCATATTTTACCTGGCAATAGCTGGAGTTACTTTCTAAATCAGTGAAAGTATAGTACGCGAAAGTGAGCTGAATTTATAGTTTGCTAAAGAAGAGTGAGACTGAATTTGCATTTTCGATTGGTTGCAATGTCGAGACCATAATGTGTTTCCAATATTCGCCAAAATAGTGCATCCAATTAATGCTCTTGTCATTAGTTGCATTAAGCAACAGACCTGTTTATAGTCGATTCGATGTAAGTTGATGCCTGACAGTTGCAGTTGGCTGGGTGCGGCAGCTTCACAGTTCTGTCTTCACCAATAATCTAACGTGATTCTGTAGACGTCTCTATGGCAACGCCCCAGTGTTGTCACAGGTCTGCAGTGGGCCGTTCTTCACAGCTCAAAGGTGGTGACCACGCTGCGAAATGTCAATTGCCTTCTTACGCCTTCTCGACTACAGTTCTTGCTCGTAAGACAATTCACTACACTCTCAGAGTTAGCCATTTTGTTTTGCCTTCAGTTGAGAACCGGTACCATACTTTCATAAATTTCTTACCCGTTGATGTATGGTGTTTCCACTTCAGTTGAATGTTGGAATAATTTCTTAAACAATCCAAGACTAACTTTCGCCTCATCCGTGACAAATTGGAGCTTGTGGCACACATAAAAAATATTCTTAATGACCTCTAGAGTTTAACGTGAAAGAATTATATATTTCCATTTTCATATTTATGTTACGTTACTATTTCGTAACATATGTTGTCACCTTTCTTTCGTCATTCTCCCTCATTAGTTATAAACTGCTTCTTTAATAAAATTTTATATTCAATAAAATAAAACGAATTTCTGACGTGTTGGAAGAATTGTGGTTGTAGTTTCCGTTTCCAATTCATTTTCCCTTCTGAGATGCACAAAGCAGAATGGAAATTACATTGCCCTTCCCCATCTTTAACGACACTATTTGAAGTTTACTGTCCTGTATTTCAGCTTATCTTGGGAAATGTAGGTTACGTCTGATTTTACTACCGACTAGCATTTAAGTACCGAAAGATCAGTAAATCCTTCTTTCTATTTCCCTGCCTTACTATTGTAGAGTTTTAATTGCGTTTCTTAAACTTTTACCGCCAGTAAATGAATCCGCTCATTACTTCTCCGCTTTATTATCCCCAAATACCCTTGAATCACGAACACTTCATATGAAACAATTAAAATGTCTCGAAGTAAAGTGCTCCCACTAGTGGTTATTCTTTTTGTTTGAACCATGTTTACCTTTCTTCCGTGTATCTTTAGAACTTGCTAAAATTTTGTGTTCGTAGCTACCATATACCAATCTTTAGAGTGCTGAACACTCCATCACCTTCTGCAGATGTAGGGAATGCTCTTTGCTATACTAATAGATAACTTTACGTGCCGATTCTTGTAGATTTTGGGTTGAAACCCCTGTACTCGTATGCATTACGTTATCATTACGCGCTAATTAATGTCTTCTTCCAGTTCTACACCTACCTTAGTTTTTCAACTACATAGAAAGTAAATTTATCTTCATTCTGTCCTGACGTTGACGGGTGCTTTCGGTTTATCTACCGCAAAAAGTTTCGTATTCATACACCTCACTGCAAGAACTGTTTCCACACTAATTTCAATTGGAAACTAATAGTTGATTATAAAACAGATTGTACTTCAAACTAGAAACAACGCAGTGTTAAATTCCTCAACATATTACATTCAGAAGCTGTTACTATTCGTCAAGGCTTGACTGCTGGTAGACACTTTCAGTAAGATTCGATAGTTTCCCATTATTATTGACTAATACTTGACAAAGAAATATGAATGTTCCTTTGGCTGCCACATACATAGAATTTTTTCTTTCTTTGGCTGCAACATACATAGAATTTTTTCTCTGTGGTTCACTCGCTACACCGTGATACAAGCTATTCGCACGATATTGTCCTATAGAAAATTACATAGATGGAGAAGGTATTGGAGATTGAAGGCAATCATTTATGGTATGGAGGAATAGTAGAAATATAATGAAAGAAAATTCTGAGGATGGTAGGTGCTCAGAAAGGCTAGAATATAGAACATAGATATGGTTTATTTCGGGTGGAATTGTGAACAAGTGAATAAATTAGCAAATTATGGGAGAAGATCAAAACCACAAAGATAGTAGCAGGAAGACTCGTGACTAATTGAGACCTTACCCTACTCTCCCCCCCCCCCCCCCCAACCTTTCTTAACTCCACGAAGTAAAGATACTGCAAAGGTTATTAATAAAATCTGCGTGCGATCTTTTGCACCTATACCTTATTCCGTATCCTGTTAAATAAACGGTTCAAATGTCTCTGAGAACTATGGGACTTAACATCTATGGTCATCAGTCCCCTAGAGCTTAGAACTACTTAAACCTAACTGACCTAAGGACATCACACAACACCCAGTCATCACGAGGCACAGAAAATCCCTACCCCGCCGGGAATCGAACCCGGGAACCCGGGCGTGGGAAGCGAGAACGCTACCGCATGACCACGAGCTGCCGACGTATCGTGCTAAAATCAGTCGTTATGCACCTACAACTAATTACCAATTTTAAAACAGCGAGACAAGATGCATGAAAATCATCTGCTTTCGGTTAACATATGCAGTTACATGAACAGAGAAAACACTTCGATAGGAGAAATTAATGACTGACGTGAAAACACAAGAACTGATAGTCATGGAAAACAATGAAACGTAGATATGGAAGGCAAGAGGAAAGAATGATAGTATAACATTGTAAGTATTATCGTCATGGGAGATGGTGTACGACTTGTTTCCCACCTCTTGCCTCTACGTTATTCACAGGCAAAATGTAATGAGAAACAAAACGCAGCAAAATGTTTTCTGTTTTCAGACAACTAAAAGAGATATGAATAAGATCTGATTTTTACGTATGTCAATGCAAGAATTCATTAATATTACTGTTAAATCTTGACATTTGTAGCCTTAAAAGAGAAAAAAGTCTTCCATTCAGGAAATCGGAAATTATTAAGTTTGAACAGTTTTGGTTCTACGATTGTAATAATTCTTGTAATTAGAATTTTTAAGATGTTCTATGAACCAGTCTTCTATTGTTAAATTCAAGTTCTCCACATCGAAGCCCCTGTGTCCATTTTGTAAAAACCAGCAGAAATAACGGAAAAATCATTTCTCCTCTAAGCGTCTCCTTTCGAATGCAAGCTAGAATAAATTTTGTAGAACATTAAATTTCCTAGAAACTCATGTTACAAATTTTTACTCCATTTCCTATTGTCAAGTAGTAAAAAGACACATAATTGGGTATGTAAAAACAAGTACAATTCACACTAAGTTTCATTTTCCGCATATACCTCATTTCTACGCACTACCGTGAAAAATTAACATAAACAAAATTTCTTTTAATCCAATCACTATTGTATTTCGAGCTTCTAACCCACCGAAACTAGAACGTATATTGAATGAAAGAGCCATAAAGCGTTCTGAATCTCTCACTAACGGATTTTACTTTCTTTAACATATCTTACAAGCAATGTTATTGTTATTGAGACAGACACGCTAACAATTATCGTTAACATAAGTGCCACATAATCAGAATATCAGTTCAAGATATATTAAACGAAAATAGCAAAAATTTTAAACATTGGAATTTTCGTGAAAACAAAATTTATTGACAATAAGTAACTCATGAGTATAAATTCCTAGTGTTGTGAGATTTCCATTTAAGTCATGCCTAGTTTTGAAAGAACAAGGGTTATTCGAAATCCCTTCATTAACGTTTGTCGTTTACTTGTTCCCAGAACAGCTTCAACGTAGTTTTCCGCTACTTCATACGCCAAGTGTTTGGCAACCTGCTGCTCTAATTACTCGTCATCGTTTAAGAAGGCTTTATTCTCACGTGAGAATACAGAGCAATTCAAACCCGACTTTCTGCAAAAGTACTTCCAGAGTTGACATTTGCACATTGCCAGTATGTTAAGTTCAGCGAGACCTGAGGTGTAGCTCTCTTCAACATTGGTGCTGGAGTTTGTAACCGAACAGTATGCTCCTTCCACCCAAAAGAGATTGGACCTTACCGTGTCCGAGCAAATACACTCCTGGAAATTGAAATAAAAACACCGTGAATTCATTCTCCCAGGAAGGGGAAACTTTATTGACACATTCCTGGGGTCAGATACATCACATGATCACTCTCACAGAACCACAGGCACATAGACACAGGCAACAGAGCATGCACAATGTCGGCACTAGTACAGTGTATATCCACCTTTCGCAGCAATGCAGGCTGCTATTCTCCCATGGAGACGATCGTAGAGATGCTGGATGTAGTCCTGTGGAACGGCTTCCCATGCCATTTCCACCTGGCGCCTCAGTTGAACCAGCGTTCGTGCTGAACGTGCACACCGCGTGAGACGACGCTTCATCCAGTCCAAAACATGCTCAATGGGGGACAGATCGAGAGATCTTGCTGGCTAGGGTAGTTGACTTACACCTTCTAGAGCACGTTGGGTGGCACGGGATACATGCGGACGTGCATTGTCCTGTTGGAACAGCAAGTTCCCTTGCCGGTCTAGGAATGGTAGAACGATGGGTTCGACGACGGTTTGGATGTACCGTGCACTGTTCAGTGTCCCCTCGACAATCACCAGAGGTGTACGGAAAGTGTAGGAGATCCCTCCCCACACCATGATGCCGGGTGTTGGCTCTGTGTGCCTCGTTCGAATGCTGTCCTGATTGTGGCGCTCACCTGCACGGAGCCAAACACGCATACGACCATCATTGGCACCAAGGCAAAAGCGACTCTCATCGCTGAAGACGAAACGTCTCCATTCATCCCTCCATTCACGACTGTCGCGACACCACTGGAGGCGGGCTGCACGATGTTGGGGCGTGAGCGGAAGACGGCCTAACGGTGTGCGGGAGCGTAGCCCAGCTTCATGGAGACGGTTGCGAATGGTCCTCGCCGATACCCCAGGAGCAACAGTGTCCCTAATTTGCTGGGAAGTGGCGGTGCGGTCCCCTACGGCGCTGCGTAGGATCCTACGGTCTTGGCGTGCATCCGTGCGTCGCTGCGGTCCGGTCCCAGGTCGACGGGCACGTGCACCTTCCGCCGACCACTGGCGACAACATCGATGTACTGTGGAGACCTCACGCCCCACGTGTTGAGCAATTCGGCGGTACGTCCACCCGGCCTCCCGCATGCCCACTATACGCCCTCGCTCAAAATCCGTCAACTGCACATACGGTTCACGTCCACGCTGTCGCGGCATGCTACCAGTGTTAAAGACTGCGATGGAGCTCCGTATGCCACGGCAAACTGGCTGACACTGACGGCGGCGGTGCACAAATGCTACGCAACTAGCGCCATTCGACGGCCAACATCGCGGTTCCTGGTGTGTCCGCTGTGCCGTGCGTGTGATCATTGCTTGTACAGCCCTCTCGCAGTGTCCGGAGCAAGTATGGTGGGTCTGACACACCGGTGTCAATGTGTTCTTTTTTCCATTTTCAGGAGTGTATGTTGGACTGTATCTTTAGTGGGTCGTAGTGTGGACAAACTGTATTTCGTTTAAACGTCTACAAAAAGAAATCATTTAAAATTTCCGGATTAGATTTGTTATCTATGTTAGAAATAATGAAAATAATTGTTGGGCTAACAAAATATTTGTTTCACGTTTTGCCTTTGGGTTTTGAAACATTCGATTAAAATGAATCATTGAGGGGATCTTGACATCAATATTTATGAATTTTCACTTGCCTTGAACGGAAGGATCACTAGTCGAGTCGCTGCCACTTACGACATATACAACTGGCTCAAATGACTCTGTGCACTATGGGACTCAACTTCTAAGGTCATCAGTCCCCTAGATTTTAGAACTACTTAAACCTAACTAACCTAAGGACATCACACACATCTATGCCCGAGGCAGGATTCGAACCTGGTACCGTAGCGGTCACGCGGTTCCAGACTGTAGCGCCTAGAACCGCTACGCCACCCCGGCCTAACGGTATGTACAGATAAGGTTTTCTCGAATATTTCAGTGTATCATAAACATTTATTTCGGTACAAGGAAATAGGTGATTCACCGTTATCAGTTTTTTGGTATGATACTTTAGAAGAATAGATGGCTGTTGGGACAATCAGCAGGTTGACGCTTCATGAGTGACTATGACCGCATAAGTCTAAGACGACAGTGGTGATTTTGAGAACATCCACATCCTCTTCAGCTTGTATTTTTGTTACGTGTCATAGTTTTAGCGCTGTTCAGGTGAGGGATATATATCGAGACTTGTTTTCATTTCCCAGCAACTTCTCTTTTGTTTTTTACCGAAACTGGATCATCTTCAAGGACCAATGCAGAATTTGCACCAGAATGATGTACAATGTACGTGAGGTAATCCTGGGAAATGGAAGCAGATTGGTGAGGATTGCCCCACACAGTTTTTGCGGGCGATATCCTCCGTCGACTAGGTGTACTTTGCTGATTCCCAGTATTGTTTCGTTCGGTAGTAGGTCGAAAGGCGAGTAAACGCTGGACTACGTTTCTTTGCACAATTCTTTCCCTGATAACAAAGAAAACTGGAAAGAAGAGACAGCTCACAGTGGAAGCATTCTTCAAGTTTACTTTCAGTCTTCTTCACAATACCTACGATCGAAGAGCATCGATGGATCTATTACCCCAGTCACACCCTTATTTTTGACATAGGTGGTCACTGCCACAAGAAAACATTGCAGTCTCATGTGTTACATGTTTGTTGCATAGCTTTAGACACAGACTGTCCCAATTTTTCCATGTGCCAAGTCGATTTGCTGTTCCCACCCTTCCTTATATAATAATCACGCTTGTTTTAGGAGATGGTTCATGACAACAAAATCCATCAAGACAGTTTGAGCGCCTTGAGCCTTCTCTCCTAACCAATGTAGCCTTATCTTCATGTGCTGTTCCGACGTCACTGACTAAACCCCACAGAATGGCTCTGCAACCTCATAGAGGCTATACAGATAAGTATGACCAGAAGTCCAGCGAAGAGTAGCGTTGTTTGTTGAGGATATATGATATATTCCTTTATTTTTGTATTTATTTTTAATTCTCAGACATCTGGTAACCCTTCTATTAAATCATTAATAAAATCACTAGCAACAACTTGCCTTCGTCTACTTTCTCTCCACGCAGTAGCAGATATGTTTCATTAAGCCCTTCCTGGGTCCCCACGCTTTCGATAATAGCAGACATTCTTCAATGCAATTCCACGTCCTCGGGTGTAAATTCCCGATGATTTCATCGATCTCACAGAGTACTTTATTATCATGTCTGACCACATCCCTGAATAAAATTTGTGATAACAACGAACTGAATGCTTTCACTACCGGATGTCATTTTTGCTGCTGCTTCTTCCAGGCTGTACGGCAGTAGACGAAGAAACATCTCGGTTCCCGATACTTCGTCCAGAGCTGCGTTGGACGAAACGTCAAGTGCCGAGAAGTTTCTTCGATCATGGCCATACAGCCCGGGAGATTCATCAGCAACCATTCATGTTCCAAAGGACCCATCTTCTCATTCAATGCAAACATATCTTAAAGATGCGGAGCGCGCATTAGGTGTACCATAGTTGATGTGATGGACTGCGTGAGCAGGTGGTATGTTTTCGCAGACCATTGAAAGTTAGAGTCTCAGTTTTCGGTACGTTCTCAATTGTCATTGTCTGGAAGTAACGAACTAGCAACTGAGAAGTAAGTCAATCAGTTTATAGCGAAGTGCCTCTAAAGTCTTATTGTGCTGAGAACTGAGTACTACGTTCCTATCTCCACTTCAAAGAACTTCGCAAATTAACGTTCTTCAACACTATACCATGTGGCACACCTAATGTATTTGTCCTTGGTCGCATCTCTCCAGTTTGTAATCTGTGAGGACTGTTATAAGTTGTTCAAGTACTCAGTCGTAATACGTCGTATAGAAGAAATCATTGGTTCTGTATATTATTTTTTGCTTTAGTCAAAACGACTTTTTTGTTTGTACCTATAATAATCCAGTGGTCTGTGGAATGAAACGTTTGCCAAAATCTGTCTACAGGTATAAGCCTAAAGTGTTCCTTAGAGTGGACGTACAAAAATGGAAATTGGAAAGTCAGGCAAGAAATTCGCAAGAGGTGGAAGGGCCTAGCTCTTGAGGATGATAATTACTTTGTTATTTTATTAAAAATACTAGCTGACGCGTAGAGCAATGCCAGGGCATTCATTTTGCAAATTTTGCATAAGAAACAAAAATTAAAGTATGAAGTGAACTGGGTTTGTAGTGTAGTATCGAAAAATTTTCGTTCCTGTGTATTGGTGAAGAAACCTCTGAAATTATGCATTACATTCGGTCTGAGATGATCCTAAACAGTTTCTGTGCGCTGGGCGTAGCTGCTTCGCGCCTCTACAACGCGATTTTGTGAACCTCTCTTCGGCAATGCCTTTTCATAGCTCTACAGATGGCTACTGTTCTCATCTACAGCAGTTTGCGTATCGTGATTGATACTGTAGCTGTGAAAAGCTCTGCCAGCGATGTTCTTAACTTGAATCGACTTTAAGAGTATCATGGTAGTAAAGGATAAGTGCATTAAAACTTCGTGCATCATGCTTCATTTTCTCCCACTTATCTGTTTATAATATCATATCTGTTGAGTTCTGTGTCGTACAATGATATCTCTGTGCAGATACATTCAGAGTGGTTAGTGTCTGAAAAATGTATTGCGATTAGAGGTGTGGTAGGTCCGCTGTTGTTTTCTATCTACATAAATGATCTTTTGGATAGGATGGATAGCAGTGTGCGGTTGTTTGCTGATGATGCTGTGGTGTACGGGAAGGTGTCGTCGTTGAGTGATTGTAGGAGGGTAGAGGGTACAAGATGACTTGGACAGGATTTGTGATTCGTGTAAAGAATGACAGCTAATTCTAAATATAGATAAATGTAAATTAATGCAGATGAATAGGAAAAAGAATCTTGTAATGTTTGAATACTCCATTAGTAGTGTAGCGCTTGACACTGTCACGTCGATTAAATATCTGGGCGTAACATTGCAGAGGGATATGAAGTGGGACAAGCATGTAATGGCAGTTGTGGGGAAGGCGGATGGTCGTCTTCGGTTCATTGGTAGAATTTTGGGAAGATATGGTTCATCTGTAAAGGAGATCGCTTAAAAAACACTAATACGACCTATTCTTGAGTACTGCTAGAGCAGGTCGGATTGAGGGAAGACATGGAAGCAATTTAGAGGCGGGCTGCTAGATTTGTAACTGGTAGGTTTGATCGTCAATCTAGGGTTACAGAAATGCTAGAGGAACTCGTGTTGGAGTATCTAAAGGACTGGAGGCTGCTGAGGAAATTTAGAGAAAGAGCGTTTGAGGCTGACTGCAGTGCAATTTTGCTGCCGACTACTTAACATTTCGCGGAAAGACCACAAAGATAAGATAAGAAAGGTTAGGGCTCTTACAGAGGCATATGGGCAGTAATTTTTCCTTCGTTCTGTTTGGGATTGCAACAGGAAGGGAAGATGCTAGTCGTAGAACGAGGTACTTTCCACCACGCACCGTATGGTGGATTGTGGAGTATGTATGCAGATGTAGATGTAGATCACACACATCCATGCCCGAAAGGCAGGATTCGAACCTCCGACCGTAGTGGTGTCGAGGCTCCAGACTGTAGCGCATAGAACAGCTCGGCCACTCCGGCTCGCTGTTGCCTGATAGGAAGGAATTTGTGTGTCAAGTGTGGTAAAACATGTCGATACGATCCCACATTCGCCAAAGCTCCCAACGGAACTGCAAGTTTCTGTCAGGCGCTGATAACTATTGTGTGGGATTCGGCGTACCCAGTGATGCAAGCCCGCTGAGCCACGCCCTTAGCAGCTCTGTACCACAAGGCCCTCTGCCGGCGCGATATAGGACGCTGAGTGCCGGCCAGTCAGCCAGCCCACAGGCCCCAGCAGCCTCTTCGTTATGTGGCGTTACGCAGATATCGCCTAGTCGCGGCTCCAGTAGCACTGCTCATGTGTCAGTACACAGCGCGTCATCCTTGTTTCTAATGTATGAGCTGATCTCTATTTCTTACTGCATAATTTTTAATAATGTCCTGTCGAGCTTTCCTACGACGACAGTTGCCGCGATACTCTGTAGCCAACCTCTCCTTGCCGTTGTTCACGATGTCTTACTCAAAACCAAGTTCGGCTAAAATCGGACCAATGGTTCAGGAGGAGATGTGGAACATACAAAAATTTTTATATTGTGAGTGAACTCTTTTAGTATGGTCACAATGCTCTTACGTTCCGTGCACTGTGGGTGTACACAGTGGAACGCTGAAGTGCTACGCTTAGCTCCGGGCTGAGATTGGCAGACGACGCGCGCGCCGTCCAGTTCGAGGCGACAGCGCGCTGCTCTGGCGGTGCTTCAGCAAAACAAGCCAATAACCGCGTCGCGGCGCCGGCACCTGCCCGCTCTCGTTAATGACGGAACAGCAACAGCTCGCTCGAGAGGAGGCCCCTTCCGGACAGCGGGGAGCACTTGCCCGCCTTTTCCGCCGGAGGAGATCGACCGCTCCTTTAAGTGCTTTTACCAGCGCAGCCCGCACGGCGCTCCCACGCATATTCGGTGCGGGCGGGACGCCAAGAAGCTTCTTGACCTACCACCGACTTCATTCGAGCCATTACCTCTGGTTCCAGAGCCTCCGTACGACGATGTCTGTCTCGGCGGCAACTCATTGTCCACGGAGTTGAGCAATGTCGTCGCTGAAATTCTTTGAAACTTGTATATCCTCCATTTTCTTCAAATAGTATGGTACTCTTTTAGTTGTGGTTTCAAGACCTACGCACTTGTCGTGGCATTCAGCCGCTGACGCAAAAGAACACAACAGAAACGGAGACAAGCTGTACCACTTGTGTTACGACAAGTTTATCTCTATATGAAGTTTCACAATCCGCGAAACCCTTTCTAATAACGTAAGAGGGTGAAACAAACTGGTGTAGAAAAGTAGGTATCGCAATAGGGAGGACAGCTATTACACAACGTGAACGAAAAGTACAGAGAAACGAAAGGAATGGAAGACAAAGACAAGGGGCGCGACAACGGAAAATGGCCTAGTTCTAAGATACAGCCTTATTGCTCTATTAGCCAAGTTGTTTAACGGAGAACAACGAGACATGATAAAAAGATACAGATCTGGGATTAAAAATCTTGATGAAAGGATATCAGTGATCAATGGTAATAAGCTACTTTTTGCAGTGTATAATTTATATAGTGTGAAAAATCGTACGAGAGTACTTGAGTCAGTTTCCTTTAACTTACGTCTATGGTCACAAACTTATTGTAAACAGATTAGCGGTTTCGATCGATAATGACCATCATCAGATCTGTTTTATAACAACAAAATCCCAATGTTTTTATAAAACAGATCTGATGACAGTCATTATCGACCGAAACCGCTGATCCGTTAAAAAAATTTTTGACCATAGACGTAAGTTAAAGGAAACTTATTGTATACACGGGTCGTTGGTTTATTCGCGACAGTGTCGTAGCTTGTGAGTAGTTGAGTAATTTTTACCTGCTGCGAGGAAAAATTTTCACTTGTTTCCGAACGTTTCGTTTCCACCACTCTTAATTCGATTGTAATAAAATGAAGAATGCTTATAACTTAATTATTTTTTTGAGTTGATAATACTTTTGAAACTGTTCAACTGTAGTGACTCTTCGTCAGTCATTCTAACAGCAAAAATAACTAAATTCTAATAACGTAATTATGTCGCAAGGAGAGTGAAGAAACGGTTCATTCAGGTTACTTAAGTAACTGTGTGTAGCATTTCATGTAAGAGTAGACTCTAAAATTCATTCAGTGTACGTTACGAATGCCGATTTGGGGAAGCAACGATATCTTTGACATGAAGAGCTTCCATCCAGAGAAACTATATAACCGTTTTGTCTATGTGGTTCTTTTATTAATTTAACTACATATAAGACTTTGGGCTGACCTAGCTCTTTGTTTTGGAAATCAAATTACACAGACATGTGAAGTTATGCGTAAAGAAGGGAACTCCCTCCACCAAGAAAAGGAACAACAAGCAAATAATGCCTTCACATTTGTAAAGGGGTAATAGCCAATATCCACTGTACGCTTCCACTGCGTCGCTAATGGTTCCTACAAATTCATCACTCTAGGAATTCTTTGATACACTTGCAGCCAGTAGCTGATTCTTTTACTTCTGAAACGATACGTTAAGAAAAATGATATTAAATTAATCTTTCTGCGTACGGTCATTAATGAGAAGAAAACGCTTATAAGGTAAGAATGTATTTCGTTCAGAGATAAACAGAGTGGTTCCTCCAATCAATTTCCAGTTTAGGATTGCTTAACAGAGAATTTATTCATAACGATTATTAACTAACTTAACGCAAAATAATGAGTTACAGAATTATTTAACGAATCTTCAGCTCTATTGTGATTACTATTTATACTTCGTTGGCCTTCTCATTTTTACGTGTGGGTATTGACAATTAATCGAAATGTTTTTTATAAATGAGTATACACTTGAGAGCCAAACAGACTGGTGCACCCGCCTAATATCACGTTGGGCCTTCTAATGTCTGAAGTAGTGCTGGAGGAAACTGACACCATGAATCCTGCAGAGCTACCCATAAATCCGTAAGAGGACGAGAGGTTTGAGATCTGAACCGCACGCTGTAAGGCATCCCATATATGCTCAATAATGTTCATTTCTGGGGAGTCTCGTTGCCAGCGGAAGTGTTTCAAATCAAAAGAGTATTCCTGGAACAAATCTGTAACAATTCTCGACTTTTGGGGTGTCGCATTCTCCTGCTGGAATAGCCCAGATCAGCAGGAATTCACAATGGACACGAATGGATGCAGGTGATCAGGCAGGATGCTTACGTACGTGTCACCTGTCAGAGTCGTATCTAGACGTATCAGGGTTCCCACATCATTCCAACTGCACACGGCCCACACCATTATAGAGCCTCCACCAGCTTGAACATGGATTCATTAGGTTGTCTCCATATCCGGTTGCGTCCATCAGCTCGATACAATTAGAAACGAGACTCGTCGGACCAGGCAACATGATTCCAGTCATCAACAGTCCAATGTCGAAGTTGACGGGCCCATGCGCGGCGTAGGACTTTGCGTCGTGCAGTCACCGAATGTACGTGATTGAGCCTTCTGCTCCGAAAGCCCACATGGATGATGGTTCGTTGAATGGTTGGCACGACATTTGTTGATTGCCCAGCATTGAAAACTGCAGCAATTTGTGGAAGGTCTGCATTTCTGTCACTCTGAACGATTCTCTTCAGTCGTCGTTGGTCCAATTTTTGCAGGACCTTTTTTCCAGCCGCAGCGATTTTTTACCCGATTCCTGATATTCAGAATACACTCAGGAAATGGTCGTATGGGAAAATCTCAACTTCATCGCTATCTCTCAGATGCTGTGTCCCATCCCTCGTGCCCGACTGGAACACCACGTTCAAACTGTCTCGAATCTTGGTAAGCTGTCACCGTGGCTGCAATAACCGTTCTAACAACTGCGCTATACACTTGTTGTCTTATACAGTGTGTTAGAAAAAGTGTAAGTAGGCTGTTTAGGTTTTTTTTATTGGTAACGCCACGTAGCACGCTGTATGAAAAATCACTGGCTGTGCTGTGCTCAGTCTGTGGATAGTTTGCATTGTTGTCTGCCATTGTAGTGTTGGGCAGCTGGATGTTAACAGCGCGGAGCGTTGCGCAGTTGGAGGTGAGCCGCCAGCAGTGGTGGACGTGGGGAGAGAGATGGCGGAGTTTTGAAATTTGTGAGAATGGATATCATGAACTGTTATATATATTATGACTATTAGGGTATATACATTGTTTGTTCTCTATTAAAATCTTTCATTCGCTAACTATGCCTATCAGTAGTTAGTGCCTCCCGTAGTTTGAATGTTTTATTTAGCTGGCAGTAGTGGCGCTCGCTGTATTGCAGTATCTTGAGTAACAAAGATTTTTGTGAGGTAACTGATTTGTGAAAGGTATAGTTAATGTTAGTCAGGGCCATTCTTTTGTAGGGATTTTTGAAAGTCAGATTGCGTTGCGCTAAAAATATTGTGTCAGTTTAAGCACAGTCTTGTATAATTTTTCTAAGGGGTCGTTTCATAGGGGACGTTTCAAAAGGTACGGCCAAACTTTCAAGAAACATTCCTCACATACAAAGAAAAAAAAATGTTATGTGGACATGTGTCCGGCAACGCTTAGATTCCATGTTAGAGCTCATTTCATTATTTCTCTTCAAATCACATTAATCATGGAATGGAAACACACAGCAACAAAACGTACCAGCGTGACTTGAAACACTTTGTTAGAGGAAATGTTCAAAACGTCCTTCGTTAGCGAGGATACATGCAACCACCCTCCGTCACATGGAATCCCTGATGCGCTGATGCAGTCCTTGAGAAGGGCGTATTGTATCACAGCCGTCCACAATACGAACACGAAGAGTCTCTATATTTGGTATGGGGTTTGCGTAGAGAAGAGCTTTCAAATGCCCCCATAAATGAAAGTCAAGAGGGTTGAGGTAAGGAGAGCGTGGAGGCTATGGAATTGGTCCGCCTCTGCCAATCCATCGGTCAGCGAATCTGTTGTTGAGAAGCGTACGAACACTTCGACTGAAATGTGCAGGAGCTCCATCGCGCATGAACCACATGTTGTGTCGTACTTGTAAAGGCACATGTTCTAGCAGCGCAGGTAGAGTATTCCGTATGAAATCAAGATAACGTGCTCCATAGAGCGTAGGTGGAAGAACATGGGGCCCAATCAAGACATCACCAACAATGCCTGCCCAAACGTTCACAGAAAATCTGTGTTGATGACGTGATTGCACAATTGCGTCCGGATTCTCGTCTGCCCACTCATGTTGATTGTGAAAATTTACAATTTGATCATCAGAATCGAGGAAGTACAGTATATACAGATCAAACTAAAATGAGCTCTAACATGGAAATTAAGCGTTTTCGGACTCATGTCCACATAACATCTTTATTTGTGTGTGAGGAGTGTTTCCTGAAAATTTGGCCGTACCTTTTTGAAACACACTGTATAGGCGTTGCCGACCGCAGTGCCGTATTCTGCCTGTTTACATATCTCTGTATTTCGATACGCATGCCTACAGCAGTTTCTTTGGCGCTTCAGTGTATGTATCTAAAAGCGTAGCCAAAAGTACGTTTGAAAATGCGATATTTCATCGAATAACTTAGGTAGAAAAATAAAACTTGACACTCATACCTTAAATGAGATGTGGTGTTATTGAAGGTAAAGCGAATGCGAAAACGGACCAACATATGACGCCGAACAGTAACATGTCAGTGTCTCTGCACGAGAATCGTGTATAAAATGAGCTGCAGTGAGGAGAGCATCGCAGTTACACACCAAGTAGGCGTACTTAAAGTCTTATCCTCACCCACAGAATGTAGCAATCAGAGCCCCATGGTAGTTACTGCACTGTTCCTGTAGCGTAAATGAAGCATCCGGAAGGTCCTAGGGAATCGTAAGATCCTTAGCCAACGAGCGAGGTGACGCAGTTGTTAGCACACTGGTGGCCCTCGGGGGGACAACGGTTCAAACCGGCATCCGGCGATACTGATTTAGGTTTCCGTGATTTACTTAAATCGTTTAAGGTGAAACGTCCCCTTAGAAAAATTATAAATGACTGTGCTTAAACTGACACACAATATTTTTAGCGCAACGCAGTTTCACTTTTAATAATCCCTACAAAAGAATGGTTCTGACTAACAATAACCTATACCTTTCATGAATCACTTACCTCAGAAAAATCTTCGTTACTCGAACTACTGCAATACAGCGAGCGCCAATACTACCAGCTAAATAAAGGATTCTAACTACTGAAGGCACTAACTACTGATAAGCATACTTAGGAAATGAAAGATTTTGATAGATAACAAACAACGTATTTACCTTAACAGTGTTCAAAAGTCACACACACACACACACACACACACACACACACACACACACACACACACACACATATATATATATATATATATATATATATATATATATATATATATATATATATATATATATATATATGTGTGTGTGTGTGTGTGTGTGTCATCCAGTCTTACAAATTTGTTCTTTCTGATGGACACACGTCCAGATCGTCCGCTCTCAAAACTCCGCCATCTCTCTCACCACATCCACCACTTCTGGTGGCTCACATCCAACTGCCCAACACTACAGTACCGAATATTACAACAATGCCAAACAGCCAAAGGTTGCACACAGCACAGCCAGTGATTTTCATACAGAGCGCTATGTGCCGTTACCAATATAAAATCCTAAACAGCCTACTTACAAAGGCAATGCCTGGATTGTTTCTTTGAAAGGGCACGGTCGACTTCCTTCCACGTCCTTCCGTTATTCGATAGGATCGATGACTTCGCTTTTTGGTCCCCTCCCCCCAAATGAATCAACCAACGAACCATCCCTAGCCTGGCTCATAAGCCTCTGCTGGGAGGCACGACTCTTATGTAAGATGCTGCTCCATCCCGTATTGCTACTAGTGTGACAGACTTCTTGCTCACATCTTTCGGCGAGGATTGCGTTTTGAGCCACTACTTCATGCTTGGCCTCCCAGGTCCCCAGACCTCACTCCATGTGATTATTGCTCTAACATCATCATCGGACCTCGTGAAAAGACAACATTCGACGGCAGTTTATGACCATACCCACTGATGTGCAGTACAGCGCTGTTCACAACACTGTCCCTCAACTATACACAGTGATGATGAAATATGGCCGACATGCTGAGAATTTGTTACAAAGAATATCGTCTTTGCCAAAAATGGGTTATCACGCCAGTGAAGAGCTTTGTATTATTATGATTCCCATCTTGTAGTCATTCGTGTCTTTTGGAACATATGTGTAGATTTTTACGTCTCTACCTACGTTTTTCCTTGAAGTATTAAATTTTCAAATGTTAACGGATTTTTGGGTCATCTTGAATGTATGTTAAACGTCTCCTTCAAAACTACTCGACCAATTTCAGCAAAAATTAATACATATGTCACTTAACTATCTGGAAAGAATCGCTTTGGAGGGCGGGGGGGTGGGGGTGGGGGGGAGAAAACCACCTACCTAGGAAAGGGGTGGGTTCGAGGTAAAAAAGCAGTATAGCCCACCACGCCCACATACCCGTACTTTACTCATCTAGTATTTGAGGAGTACTTAGAGAATTGCAACGAACTTCACATGTAATTTAAAACTTTTACAAAACTGCTTATCGCTGACACACATCACAAAACACTGAAAGGATACAAGTTATTGCTTATTACTTTTTCGATGTTCATTGAGTGGAACTGTTTCATGAAACATGACCGTTTAATTTATTAATTCCTCATTATTAACTGTATTGCGACACATCTGTAGACATTACTCACATATCACTGAACGTACCAGCAAAATTATATCACTATACGACATGAAGTACAGCAGATGTAACGTCGTAAATACTGAGGTGAGTGAGAAACGGCAGCATTGTGCTTCACTTTTAAATTTATTACTTCTATTTCTATTTGTAACACATTTCGCAGTCGCAATCCACATATGTCACTGAATGTATCCACAAAAATGTATGAATGTACGGCACATAGTTCACGGCATATGACGTCAGACACTGAGATGCGTGAAAACCTGCCGCAACATGCATGACGTTTTAATTTATTACTCTTTTGCCATTAGCTCTATTCATAATAAACTTTGCAGCCGGTAACCACATACACGATCGCTATATATACAGCATAATACTATTGTACAGCACATAATTCACGAGTTACGACATCATAAACAAGGAGCTATGTGAAAAAGAAACTGGTGGGTGAAATTCGCAAGAGATGAAGTATCTGTAGAAATGCGTTTGAAATAACTTAAAGATATTTGAAATATATAATGTGCGCATAGGAGCAATGTTAGAGCTAGAATGCTCACTCTAAACCTTTGGAACAACGTCAACCAAATATGATAATCATATTAGTTTCGATTTGGAAAGAAATGGTATAGACACATTAACCTCTTATTGGTGTTAGCTTCATAATGGAGAGAGAAGAGGGAGGAGGAGTTGAGCAGACAGCAAGGAGGAAGCAGGAGATAGAAAGAAGGGAGGAGGTGATGGACAGATAGGGGGAGAGGAAATGGGCACATGGAAGGGAGTGGGTGGACAGGGAGAGGAAAGACGGAGACAGAGACAGTGGGAGAAAGACACACGCAGAGAGAGGGGCAGAGGGAGATTAGGGGGTGGGGAAAGGAGAGGAGATGGGAAGAAAGAGGGGAGATGGACAGAGAGAGAGGGAAGGAGGCGAGATGAGCAGGATGAGATGGACAGACTATGGGTGAGTGGAGCAGGTGGATAGAGAGAAAGATGGTTCAAATGGTTCAAATGGCTCTGAGCACTATGGGACTTAACATCTGTGGTCATCAGTCCCCTAGAACTTAGAACTACTTAAACCTAAAGACATCACACACATCCATGCCCGAGGCAGGATTTGAACGGGCGACCGTAGCAGTCTCGCGGCTCCGGACTGTGCGGCTAGAACCGCTAGACCACCGCGGCTGGCGGATAGAGAGAAAGTGCGGAGATGATGAACAGAAGGGGCGGAGGAGGAGATGACAGAGAGGGGTAAGGAGAAAACGGATTATTTTTTTTTTCAGATAAATATCCAGCACTTCTTTTAAATAGCATTAAAAACAATTTCATTGCATTTAGTGAAAACTTTACGCTGTATTTGTCCATTTTTGGAGCGAGTTTTGTAATATTTTCATTCAGCATTCCAAAGAGTGGAGCGGGCTGTTTCAGATGTAGCAGATTAGTGAATTACTTCATGAAAAGCGGTATTTATGCTACGACTCGCGACAGTCATCTGCAAGTATTGCAGCAGTTGACTCTTCATCAGCCTGGCTATCGTTCTCGCGAAGACTAACTGTCTCCAAATTGCCTCTTAGCTAGCACTGTATGTCTCGGCTAAGGTAGACAAACACATTAGCTCCAACGCAGTTCGAACCACAGTCACAAGTCATATCGTGAACCGGTGAGGTCGGAAGCCTCTCCTTTTATGCACAGAATAATTCATCCTTAATGTAGGAGGTGACCAGAAAGTCGTTTCAACTTCAAGCCATCTCAACATTCTTCTGATTCAGTAGAAGTCCGCTCTAAGAAACCAAAGATCACCTGCTGCATGCTTCAGTTTGTGTTTTGGAAACAAGAGGGATCCCGACCATTAAATGTCAAATCCTTTTCCTTCCACCGAAACTATATGGCCAGTGTTTTAGCTCGTACCTTGGGTAAATAACGAATGAACAGGACTCGATGGGCACGAAGCATTACAGTCTTACGTTATAACTGACAGAACTTACGGTCTTTTCAGCAGATACATATAACTTACGTAAACATAGTGTTGTGATAACGAACACGAGCAAAGTATAGTTCTAGGATTGAAATTGGTGAAATGCTAAGAAGTAAACTTTATGCTGTTTAGCCTGATACCGAAGAATCAATGAATAAAGTAAAAGAATGGTTAACGAATACGATTAAAATTCCGAGTAAAGAGGCGTAAATGATACGATTCAACGATGATATTGCTGTGTTCATCGAAAAGGGGCTGCGGAAAATCACGGGATCTTATAAATGAAAGAAATATTACGTCAACCCTAGAATATGGCTTGAATGTAAACGAAATAAAGCCGAACATTCTCAGACGAAAATGAGGCTATCAAGGAAATTCTGGAGTAAGTAGATGACGGCTTAAAGGAATTCACTTACAACGAATTTAATTGACTATCAAAATTTATGTCAGTTTTAAAATGACCGATTTCGGTTTTACTGGAGATATTCTCACATCTGATTGGACCGGTTACGAGAGTGAATCATCCAACCAGAGTACGCGATTTCTGTACGCAGATGTAAGGTAGCCGGAAAACCATGTCTTCCATGAATATCGTTGCATCGTGTATCGGACACAGAGTTTCTTCGGCAATAAATTTCAGCTAGCAGTAGCGAATACTCCAATGAAGAATCACATAAGCAGAAGGTATACTTAGAAACGGCCGGGAGGTGCGGGAAGATTACAGTTAGGTTACATCATGTTTAGGTAGAGATTTCGAATCAGATAATAGATTGTACGGCGTACTCAGCAGCAGACACGTACTCAGACAAAATTTTATTTAAATACTGGCATAACGAATAGCTCAATAGGCAACTGAGCGAAGAGGAATAGACAGCTCTAAAATGAGCAGTCACGAAGGTTTTAAATAAACACTTGGGTGCAAGGCAGGTAAGAACGAAGACATATTAGATAATAGAAATAACAGTTCAGCTTATCGACGAAGAAAAAGGAAGTACAAAAATGTTTCGGGAAACAAGCAATTGCATGAAAAATACGAAGAAATAGAAACGGAAATGATTCCGGAAAGACTGACTCAGCATGCAGAAAAGTCAAAACAACCTTCGGCAAAATTAAAAGGGAAGGCGGTAACATTAAGAGTGGAGTGGGAATTAGACTGTTAAATACAAAGAAGAGAGCACATAGTTAGACAGGGTATACTGAATGACTGTATGAGAGGACTTTTCTGATGAAGTAACATATGAAGAAAACAGATTCATGGGGAACAGATAGTGGATCAAGTACTAGAATCGGAATTTGAAATAGTTTTTGAAGAAATAATTTCAAATAACGCAGAAAGAATGGATATCTCTAGATTGCAGTTTCTAAAATCATTGGTGAAGTATCTGCAAAACGACTATTCACGTTGGTGTGCAGTATGTATGAGACTGTCGATAACATCAGACTAACGGAAGAACATAATCCATATAATTCCGAACATTGCAAGAGCCGACGAGTGCAAGAATTATCGCACAATCAGCTCAACAACTCATGCATCCAAACTGCTGACAATACTGATACATAGAATTGAAAAATGAAGATATGGTACATGACGATCAGGTTGGCTATAGGGATGGTGAAGGAACGAGCTCGGCAGTTCTGACGTTGGTGCTGTTAATGTAAGTAAGGTTGAAGAAAAATCAGGACACGTTCATACGGTTTGTCGTCCCAGAAAAGCGTTCGACAATGTAAAATGGTACAAGGCTTCGAAACTGAGAAGAAAGAGGCAATCTATAGAGAAAGACGGGTAATATACAATATGGGCAAGATCTACGAGGAAACAATAAGACTGGAAGACCAAGAACGAATTTGTCGGTTTAAAAAATATGTAAGAGAGGTGGTCCTTCGCTCCTGCTATTCAGTCTATAGTTCGAAGTAATCATGACGGAATAAAAGAAAGGTTCAAGAGTAGGATTAAAATTAAAGATAAAGGGCGTTAATGTTGAGATTCTATGACATTGCTGTCCTCTTTGAAACTGAGGAAGAATATACAGGACGTTTGGGTCGAATGACAGTCTAATGAGAACAGAAAATGGACTCAGAGTAAATACAAGAAACGTAAAAGTAATGAGAAGTAGCAGAAATGAGTAGTGTGAAAAAGTTAACGTCGGCATTGGGGATCAAGAAGCAGACAGAGTTAAGAAATTATGCTCTCTAGGCAGCAAAACAGCCTTGGTCGATGAAGCAAGGAGGCTAGCAATGGCAGAAACTGCCTTGCTGGCTAAGAGAAGTATGCTAGTATCAAACAAAGACTTTAAGCAAGAAACTTCTAGCAATGTACATTTGGGTCACAGAGCTATTTTGTAGTGGAACATGGACTGTGGGAAAATCAGAAAAGAAGATAATCTAAGTATTTGAGATGTGGTGTTACAGAAGACTGTTCAAAATTAGGTGGAGTGATAAGGTAAGTATTAAGGAGATTTTCCGCAGCATTAGCCAGGAAAGGAATATATGTGAAACACTTACATAAAAGGAAACAGGGTGTCAGGACTTCTATTAAGACATCTGGGACTAACTTCTAAGGTACTCGAGCGACCTTTATAGGGTAAGAACACTAGGGAAGACAGAGATTGGAATACATTCAGCAAATAATTGAGGCAGTAGATGGCAACTGCTAATCTGAGTTGTAAAGGTTGGCACAGGAGAGGATTTAGTGGCAGGCTGTATCAAACCTGCATGAAAACTCGTGACTCAAAATAAAGAAAATGGTATAAGCTCTTGTTACAGATATTCTGGATTGTAACGCTGGTGACTGAAAGGCCATTCACAGGAACAGCAAATTTCAGTGCGTGCTAAATGTTGACCCAAATATTTGGGTCAACATTTATAAAACTCTAATTCCTCTCTCTCTCTCAAACACCACCGTGTGTGGAGACAGGGACAGTTTTAGTTTTAGCGTATCTAATTTTGCGAAGTAAATAAGTGTTTTTTATTTATCCATAACCATTCTCAACGCAAAAATGAGAACATGGATATTCTTGAATTGCAGCGCCAACTACAAAGAATCAAAAGAAATGTGTAAGACGAAATATACGTAGCATTTATGTAGAATCTGATTCTGAAATAATAAAATGGGGGGTTCCCATTTGGAATTTTAAAGTTGCCTCTCACCGTAGTCCCCTGGGGACTGGGGTGGTGGGCTAATTTTACCACCAGCAGATGTCCCCCTCGAAAATAACCAACTTAGGATTCTACACATTTTTTCGTGTGGAACTTATTTTTTTGAAGTTATTCTATTTTGTCAACTTAAAATTTACACTTGAATAGAAATGACCTCACCATATCGTCTTTTGTAATTCTGATATTACTTCAGGTCTAGTGACTTCGCCTCGTTTAAGACAGATGTGTTGAGTCGTATATGTCATCAAGTCCTGAAACCAATCACAAACCTATTCAATATTCCCTTATTATTTTTCTCACATAATGACGGTGCGCAAGTGTGTCAATCTGCAGTACAAATTTTAACTATTGAAGGGACAAAGTAAAGTCGTATGTGGATCCAAACATGTACCACTTTCAATACGACCACGATACATTAAAAAAAAATATGTTTATTTTCAGCAGCAATACATTTTATTTTGCTGTGGTAGACAACGTTGCGCGCAATTTCCGATCGTCAGGCAGTGCGCGTGCTGCGTCACGACAGTTGAATATCCCGTGGTCCACGGTACGGAAGTAGTGAGGGGTGGCACTGAAACGTCCTATGGACAAACGAAACTGATTTTTCTCTGACGGGTGAGGTGAACAAACAGAATTGCTGAGTGTGGGGATCATTACCTCAACTCACTGTGCATGAAGTTCCTCTGTATGCTGAACGTTTCTACATCTGCATCTACATTTATACTAAGCAAGCCACCCAACGGTGTGTCACAGAGGGCACATTACGTGCCACTGTCATTACCTCCGTTTTCTGTTCCAGTCGCGTATGGTTCGCGGGAAGAACGACTGTCTGAAAGCCTCCGTGTTCGCTCGAATCTCTCTAATTTTACATTCGTAATCTCCTCGGGAGGTATTAGTAGGGGGAAGCAATATATTCGATAGCTCATCCAGAAACCCACCCTCTCGAAACCTGGCGAGAAAGCTACACCGCGATGCAGAGCGCCTGTCTTGCAGAGTCTGCCACTTGAGTTTGCTAAACATCTCCGTAACGCTATCACCGTTACCAAATAACCCTGTGACGAAACGCGCCGCTCTTCTTTGGAACTTCTCTATCTCCTCTGTCAACCCGACCTGGTACAGATCCCACACTGATGAGCAATACTAAGGTATGGGCCGAACGAGTGTTTTGTAAGCCACCTCCTTTGTTAATAGACTAAATTTTCTAAGGACTATCCCAATGAATCTCAACCTGGTACCCGCCTTACCAACAATTAATTTCATGTGATCATTCCTGCATTTCGCTGCAATTTTCTAATGCTGCAACTTCTCTGTATACTATAGCATCATCCGCGAAAAGCCGCATGGAACTTCCGACACTACTAGGTCATTTATATATATTGTGAAAAGCAATGGTCCCATAACGCTCCCCTGTGGCACGCCAGAGGTTACTTTAACGTCTGTAGACGTCTCTCCATTGATAACAACATGCTGTGTTGTGTTTGCTAAAAACTCTTCAATCCAGCCACACAGGTGGTCTGATATTCCGTAGTCTCTTACTTTGTTTATCAGGCGACAATGCGGAACTGTATCGAAAGCCTTCCGCAAGTCAAGGAAAATAGCATCTACTTGGGAGTCTGTATCTAATATTTTCTGGGCTTATGAACAAATAAAGCGAGTTGGGTCTCACACGATCGCTGTTTCCGGAATCCATGTTGATTCCTACAGAGTAGATTCTGGGTTTCCAAAAACGACATGATTCTCGACCAAAAAATTCTACAACAGATCGACGTCAGAGATATAGGTCTATAGTTTTGCGCATCTGCTCGACGACCCTTCTTGAAGAGTGGGACTACCTGTGCTCTTTTCCAGTCGTTTGGAATCTTCCGTTCCTCTAGAGTCTTGCGGTACACGGCTGTTAGAAGGGTGGCATGTTCTTTCGCGTACTCTGTGTAGAAACGAATTGGTATCCCGTCAGGTCCCGTGGAATTTCCTCAGTTGAGTGATTCCAGTTGCTTTTCTGTTCCTTGGACACTTATTTCGATATCAGCCATATTTTCGTTTGTGCGAGGATTTAGAGAAGGAACTGCAGTGCGGTCTTCCTCTGTGAAACAGCTTTGGAAAAAAGGGTTTTGGATTTCAGCTTTACGCGTGTCATCCTCTGTTTCAATGGCATCCTCATCCCGGAGTGTCAGGATATGCTGTTTCGAGGCTGTGTCACCGTATGGTATGACTTCACAGCTACGTTCATCATTGGCCCATTGTTTTTTGAGCATATTGGCGTTCAAGGACCAAAGACATACAGTGTGACTGGCCAGCGTTACTGCGATGTGCTTCGCCAGGATGTCACCTCCACCCTACACGAGAGAAACGCATTGAGCTGAAGAGGTCTCATGCAAGATGGGGCCCCACCACACATAGCTCGTGAAGTTCACTTGCTTCTTCAAAACACATTTGGAAACCATCAGATTATCAGCATATCGTTTCCAAATGCTTGACCGGCACGATCACCAGACCTCACTCCCTGTGAATTCTGGTTGTGGGGGTCAGCTGGAGGACTAGATCTACCAGCGGAACATTAACACATGTGCTGATCTGAAACGCAGTTTCATGAGAGATAACCTCCTACCTAAGGACACGCTTTGCTATGCTGTGCTGAATGGAATCCCGCTCTTTCAGACGCTTCTGGACACCGATGGGCGCCATATTGAGCCCCATTTGTCGTAGTAATGCTGCTGGTATGTAATGGTATGATGTACCGTAGCAGCACATTAAATGTGATTCTATTGTATTGATGCTGCATTATCTCTCTTCCCGATGTCCTTAACATTAACGCTACCAAGTTTCGTACTCCTATGGTAGTTAGTTTCCTTCTTATACTGCATGCCCATTGTCGACGTCCGCCCCATTAGTCCATGATCCTTGGGCACGCAGTCCAGAAACTGTAATTGTCTTGCTGAGCTTCTTGATCAGGAGCGCCTGTTAAAAATCTAACAGAGGCGCTCGACAATGGCGGAATTAATTCCTACTTGTGTATCTGCATGCAACAACGAACATACGTCATGCTTCTGTCCACTGATCCGTGATGTACCATGACGTCATAATGTTTGTTGCACACATTAGCCACAGTTTTCAGATTTATGCAGAAGGATCACGGCGAGGCACTTTTTACGGTCTACCCGTCCGCACTACGGAGGAGGATCAAGTCAATCGTACTGTAAATCATTAGTCCACTGTTTAAACCGAATAACGAGTGCCATGTACAGTTGTCTACATAATCACTTCAATCACGTGGCAATCAACACGTCATACATTCACAGTTGAAGCTCTTGGTGTCAATACACGACACGAAATAGTCTAACGAAATTTTCTGTTTCATTCCACTGACCGTGATACGCACTCAACAACATATGCTGTCACAATAGAAAACAGTATCTTCACGGCGTGCACATAGCTTCCCAGCCTCCACAGCAATGTTTATGGTTCAAATGGCTCTGCGCACTATGGGACTGAACTTCTGTGGTCATCAGTCCCCTAGAACTTGGAACTACTTAAACGTAACTAACCTAAGGACATCACACACATCCATGCCCGAAGCACGATTCGAACCTGCGACCGGAGCGCAATGTTTATGTTTAATGAGTCAAAACACAGTGTCGGCGAATGAGTAACGTGAAGCGTAAAGTCACTAAGTCTTTAATCACGGTACGTACCGAGATAACAAATAAAGCACTATCGCAACACATATTTTTTACCGGCAACGAACCTAGTGTGTGGCAGTACATACGGGCAGCAAAACAAACTGCTCCACCCTCTTCTCCTCGCTTCCCACTCGTTTTTGATGCCTTCTCTTTCGAACTGTCGATGTGATTCTACATCGCTTGTACACCTTGCTTCAAATAACAGTTTCAAAAATTCTGCTTACTTAATTTACTTACTTCAGCCACCCAGATGTGTCAGGTTTCCTCTGATGTTACAATCCGCGATCATGGAACTAGAATACTTGCCTTAAGAATTACGGGAAATGCAGAAATACAAACTGGTACTTCCAATTTCTGTCCCTACTGTGCTATTTGTGGTAGCACTGCAGCCTCCCATACAATCTTTGGTCGTCATTACCCAGTTGTTCTGATATGAAACGTTGGAAAGTTGAAAAAATTTCATAGACACTCTTGCTCTCTGGCGAGAACGTGCGCTTTGGATCTTGAGTCAGAATTTCTCGTATCATGTCTTTAAAAATTCATAACCAACAATTAATATGTAGGGGGATGGTATCCATACACTAGTCGTTTTTCAAATAATTTTTGGCATACCTTCAACGGAAATTTTCATTATTTGATGTACGATTATACAATTTCGCCTTAGAGGATTTTCAATGTCGAAACCGGAAGCATTACAAATTGAATGCATTAGTATCATTTGTGAATTAAAACATGTTTTATCGAAGCACATGGTAAGAGGATTTTAGCTTACGGTATAGACGATTTATCATTGGTAAATTGTGCGCTATACTTGTTAGCTCCTGTGTTGTAATTATGACTACACGTTATTGGTTGGGTTGGGTTGTTTGGGGGAAGAGACCAAACAGTGAGGTCTTCGGTCTCATCGAATTAGGGAAGGACGGAGAAGGAAGTCGGCCGTGCCCTTTCAAAAGAACCATCCTTGCATTTACCTGGAGCGATTTAGGTAAATCACGGAAAACCTAAATCAGGATGGCCAGACCCGGGATTGAACCGTCGTCCTCCCGAAGGCGCGTCCAGTGTGCTAGCCACTGCGGCACCTCGCTCGGTGTGTAAATGCTATAATCCAAAAATCAATTGGAAACATTTTATGATTATTTTGGGACCACGTTAGTTCTGAGGGGTTGCTGCTAACCCTTACATATAAAGTCGACGTTTTTCACGTAAATAAACTAGAAAGATTATATAATAGTCGGTATATCAGCATGTAAAATCAAGGTGACGCCTACGAAACTAGAACGGGCTCTCTCCAGAAGATTACCTTATCTGTAAAAAACATGGAACTTATATACATCAGGCACGTACGCTCTGCATTTGATACCTATACGAATTTATACAAAGTTGAATCAATGTAATTAAGTATAGGTGACGAAATAGAACAATATTATTCGAGAGTCAGGACCAACAACTTCGCTGAACAGAGTATTTTGAGATGAAAACACTGTCGACAGCGACAGGAGCTATGTAAATAATTTGTTTAGTTGTTCATTACGGAATGACAAAACAGTCTGTAAACGTTTTACAGGGCCTTGATACCATAGTTCTAATTGGAAAATGTTGTAGCATTCCTCTAATGTACGTTTTTGTACATAGTCTCATTGAGATGTAGAAGAAAGTGTCGGCTGACTGCTTAGTTTGTTATTTTTAGCCACATATATTTTGTATAGTTATAGAACAATTAATGTTGAGGCACTTAATCTGGAAGTTTATGTTCCCATTTTGGGCATCCACAATGGCCACATGCGAAATCTGAGGTGTGTCTAAAGGGATGCGTATCACACCAGCACCTAGGAATTTCTGTGCAGGAGTGCAGGAATGTTTTTAAAGTGCCCAACAAAGTGGCGCGGTTGGCATAGTGTGTTGCCAAGCAGGAGGATCTTATAGCAGCAACCTTTCGCCCTTACAGTCACACGTTTGTCAATGTCACAGCACCCCCTCCCCCCCCCGTACAACAGGAAGGAGCGAAGCAGGAGGACTGCAAAAGGGTAAATACTCTTCATTGCTGCCGACTACGTTCAAATACCTTCGAATGGTTTTGAGCGGTCCCTATTTGTTCCACGCCGTATAGAGCAAAATTTGTGGTCGTACTACACTCCAAATTATTGGGATCACGTTGGGTTGGGTTGCAGCCCCACGATGTCGATAGAGGAAACTTTTTGAAAGATATAATCGACATTTGACTGTACAACACGTTTTATTTCACAATCTACACTTCTGCCATTTTCAAGTGTTACAAGTATTAAAAATCATTAGACCTTAGTAGGACTCAAGTTATAGTCAAAATATGTATCTTCGGTTATATAAACCGATTTTGTAAAAACTAAATGCGACAACATTTGCGTAAAAGCTAATTTACTGGCAGCTAGCACTACTTATTTACTTTCTGTCGTTGTGGAATAAAACAGATGATCAAATCACGAGTCTTAAACTTAGAAAAACTGCTTCGAAGCAGCCACTAACATAAACATAAGTGAAACGATCATCAGAAAACTTCATGAAGACATCCTAGTTTGGACCATGTGACCTGTGATTCCTCAGATCACATGATGCAAACTAGAATCTCTCGCACATACCTTTGACAAAATTGGTTCATTTAACCGAAGAGACATAGTTTGACGGTGACTTGTATTCTACTCAAGTCTTATGATTTTTAATGATTGTAACACTTGAAAATGGCATAAGGCCAAAATCTTGATTGTGGAATAAAACTTGTTACATAGTCCAATGGTGGTTATATCGTCCAAAAGGTTTTATATGACTGTGGCTCCACACCCAAGTAAAACCTAACGGAGAAGTTGGATCGTCAGTGGAATGTGTCACAGGTTTTCAATAACGTCGTTCTGTTGCACAACGTGAAGCAAACTGTCGTTTTCGACAAGGAAATGTGGTGAAATTTGGTGCCACTGTAACATAATTAATCCACATTGCTCCTCATTTGAACTTCTGGCCTGTGGCCTGTTTTTCGCGTGTGTCGATACTTCGCTGTTTGAGAGGTCGCCGAGCCGGAGGTTGACGTCGCAGGGTGCCACGCTTTCGCTTTCAGGCACCTCTGAACCAAATTTCCAATTTCTTCGTCGTAATGTTTGACAATTATGACGTTTCGAAAAGGTGACCCTTTATTAGGTTTCACAGTGTATATTGACTATAAAACGCCTCATGTGTTATTTGCACGGTCCTATTATGACAATCAAATTTTCCTCTCCTTCGAAAATACCACCACTCTCAACATCATCAGCATTTACTCAAAGCATCATCAACATTATCATCCCTATGTGTGTTATGTCTTTCACGTGGGTTTCATCGATATAACTATTAAAAAGGTGCAAGTTATTGCAGAGTATGGAATTATCATGTATATAAAAATTTTAGTTTATAAGTTTCGTCTTGTTTGTTTAATGCCATCGTTAAAAATCTTTGTACATCTTCGTCTGCCTGTTCGACACCTCATACAGAACTATTGTAACAACTAAGAAAACAAAAGGCGACGCTATGAGGCAAAGGTAATGCAGGGACGTCACGGACTGTTTTGTGCGGATCAGTCACATTAGATACGGTTGCTGCCGAGCTGTGACGCTGTTTGGAATCTAAATTGCTGAGAATAGGAAGAGAATAATGCCTAATATTTTTAACAGGAGAATACTTGAAGGAAATTGTTCTCGATACACCTTTAGAAAGTGCCGCATCGCCAGAAGGCCATTGGGCAGAGATTAAGGACAATATGGAATCGTTAAGTGGAAGGGTGTCTTCCCATATGAAGTGGGAAAGAAAATGGAGATACAGTACACTTTGCGAATCCCAGCAAAGCCTTGCTTCGTTTTCCTAAGTGCGTTTACCTACAGTGCTTTCATACTGAATTCGAATTTCCAGTAAGAGTTTGCCTGAATATCTTCTCTTGCAATTTATTCTCGATATTTAACTTCCTTCTATTCGTGTCTGAATTCATCTCGCACTTATAAACAACACAATTTCAGTAATTTCTATCCTTTAGCTTGTCATAAGAAGGAAAAAAAAGCCTAACAATCAAACGATTGACAGAATACGATGTGGGGGGACTTTCGAGTATCCACAGGCCATACAAAATAATACTGAAAAAAGGCCAAACAATATTTATAACTTCTGGAGGTAGGAACCAAGAGAAAGTTTCAAAAAAGGATTAAAATCTGGCAGGAGAATTAAAAACTTTGAAGTTGGCCACTGACATAAGATTTTTTTTTCATAAACGGCAAGTAACATGGAAGGTCAGTTAAACAGAATGAGCTGCACCTTAAAAGCAGGTAAGAAGATAAACATCAGTTAATTTAAAATAACGGTGTAATGGAATTGAATCAGCTGATGCTGAGGGAACTTGATTAGGAAATGAACATTAAACGTAGTTTATGGATCTTACTATTTTCGCAGCGATATAATTGACGATAGTTGAAATAAAGAGGAAGTAAAATACAACAGCGTGAATATCTTCTGTGGAAGGAATTAAAATTTAAATGTTAGAAAGCTTGTTTTGGGAGATATTTTTCTGGAGTATTGACGGTAAAGAATACTGAGAAGATGATATGATTCTGAAGGGTTGCGTTACAGACAAATGCTGAAAATTGCGTCGGTAGCTCATGTAACTCACAAAAAGGTTCTCTATCGATTTGGAGAGAAATTTTGTGACACGACTAGGGACTCTAGAAGTATATTCGGAAACAAAATCGGCACCTAGCTCCGTCAATAGGCAAATCAGTCCACTTGCCAGTACTACCGTTTCAGTTGTCAGTTCTACCGTTGCAGGTCAGTGTGCCCCCATGTAACACCACGGGAGATTATCAGTGTAGCTGTGACGCTTGCGGGAAAGTCATTTTTATCTCTAATTTCATCAGCGGCCTTACTTAAGTGTTTTCCATTGGAGAACGTTGGCAGTTTTATTGTAACGGATGAATAAATACTTTAAACATAGAGTCTGATCTCCTAACAGGTTAATTTATTGATTGATGAATAACATATAGAAAACATATGAGACCCACAGCTCCCAAGTACAAATTAAGACTCTGTAAGGAATGTTTTGGAAGTCACCCTTGGATGAGGAGGGTTTTGAAACTGTCATCATGGATAAGGGTGGGTTTTGCAAACGTAGCTGAAACTTAATAATGATGATTTGCACCATTAATTGGAATTATTGTCGAAGTTCTTTTATTACTTATGTTATTTGAAATCACAAAATATTAGTCATACTAAGCAAAAATGTGAAACAATGATTAAACTCAATACCAATTATAATGAAACAAAATTTTCCTAAAATTACAAGTACGATACACACTACTTTCCCACATATTTTTAAAAGTGTAATAATGTACATTTAGAAAATAATCTGAGTGCCGAGTTAACAGCAAATCAAACATATTCTAAAGTCATTGTATTCTTCATCACCACATTCATTTTCCCCTTCTTCTAGCTGTTCAGCGAAATCTTCATTCCCTGCATGTTCCTTTTTCATCAGGTTGTACTACAAGATGAGGTGCTCATTACTTTGCTACGCTTTGTCAAACCGTTTTGTGAGCAGTTTATCGATATCCTTTAATTTTTCCGGTTTCAGTGGCACACCTTTCAGTAGCGTACTTAAGGTAATATTGTCATTTTTCTGATGTTTTCCAAGAGAGCACGGAAGACACCAAAGTCACATGTATAACTGGGCTCACCTCTAACCAAAACTTGGCTTTCTTGAAGATAATTATTTTACACTGGTGAAGTCGGAAATGCCATGCACTTGCAGATTTATTTATTTGAGATACACCAATACACCATTCTCCCAGTTTTGTACGGGGAAATAACCTCCGGGCCTTAGAACCGTGCCTTCTTGCTCCTGCAGTTCAATATACTCTGTACGATCCACAATGACATCTCTTCTCCCCACTTTCGTCTCTATTCTTCCAAATACACGGTCTGGAGAGAGAAACGAATGTCCAACAATAGTAAACGTTAGAGGTATTTCCTCAATGTTACTGGTAGATTCAAGCTGCAGCCAATAACACAGCATTCCAACCACTGCAGAATTCTTATTTTCGACAGGGCATCCGTCTGCATACAGTTCAACAGTTGTTACCTTTCGTTGATTAGAATGGTTCAGGTGGTAGTGTAAAGTGGAAACAATTTCATTGCAGCCTTTGGGGCGTTCATGTTCGAGTCAGTTATAGATTGTAACCGTTTCTTTGTACTGAGAAGATTTTGACCCACTTCTGCAGATTGTAACGTTATAGTAATATAACTGCCTGGAGTAATATGCCAATTGATCTGGTGGCTGAGGCAAGACCATATTCTTCTGACAGTCTAAAGAAAATTTCATCACCGCTGACCCTTCTTTCAGTAACAGAACTTTAAAAGCAGCCGCTTGGAGCTTATGCACACGAAATTGTGTCACTACAGGTAACTTTTCTTCCGGGGATAGGTTGGCTGACTTCATATTCTGGGCGAGGAACTGACATTCAGAACACACATCAGTAGCTGCTGTCTTGAAATTGATATTATAATCAGTCACAAAAACTGTTCCGAAATAATCAACTTCACTTTCATTTCTGGAAGAGCACCTGAATTATAACTTTGCCATAACTCGCGAAAACTTAGTTCCGTAGGAAAGTAAAAGTATCGTAGAATTGCGTGTACAGCAGTGATAGTCGACTGGCTGTAGCGATTTCAATAAAAACTTTAACCTCTTCCCGCATTTTGAGTACTTGATAGATCTCGTGTCACCTCCTCTATTCTCCTTTGGTGACAGACCAGTGGTGAATGATTTCTTACACACTCCTTTCAACCTGTCCTTGCCTATGCCCAGTATTGATAAGATCTTCTGACAAATCTGTGCTAATGTGAGTCCACTGCTTGCCTTGACTCTGATGAAATACTTGATAGACATGCATTTCCTGGAACTGTTCAGTTCCAGAGCTCTCTCTCTCTCTTTTAGGCGCTTCTTGAGTTGTGTATCCCTGAATAAATTCATCTTGTCTCAACTTGTCACTAAGCTCATTATACACTTGATGAAATCGCCTTACATTTAAGTTCATTGCACTGGAAGACAGTTTTAGCGTGCTTGCAAGTGGGCATTGTTGGCAGGTGTTTAGAAATGTATCGGAAACGAAGGTTAAAGAGTAAGGCGGTGCTATGGTTTGCTGAATAAATCTAACCCACTTCAGTAGTTTGTAGACAAAAGATTATATTGAAGCAAAATATAGCTAAGCGTGTTTCCGTTTAGCAGTATTCTTTTTCCATGTTGAACGATGTGTTGTCTTCTTCCTGCTATGTATATGGCTCATCTCCAACGCACTTCCGTTTTCCACTACTACAGAAAATAAGGTATACTGTTTCCAGAATGAGATTTTAACTCTGCAGCGGAGTGTGCGCTGATATGAAACCTCCTGGAAGATTAAAACTGTGTGGGACCTTTGCCTTTCGAGTTCGAGTCTCGAGAGGGCACACAGTTTTAATTTGCCAGGAAGTTTCAAGGTATACTATTTACTGGAATTCGAGACACCACTGATATGTCTTACGAACACGTGCGTGTGAGAAACTGGCGCGAAATAATGGGGCACAGTATTCTCAACTATTTCAAAGAGTACACAGTGAACTCGGTACTTCAAAAACATTGCACTAATGTTTACTTTATACATTATTATTTGAGATACATTCCAGTTGCTGTACCACATGTCTGAATAAGGAGGCTTTTGGAAACAACCTCTTAGGATAAGACGGATTATGGAATCGTCTCCTGAATCTGTGCTATATTTTCTTGCGGAAAAAGCGGGTTTAGGATCAGTTTTCTTATTGGAAAAGATGCGAAATATCATGAGCTACAGAGATAAGGCAATAAATTTTCATACAAAATGGATAAGGTGGATTTAGGAACCGTGCGCTTCATATTTTTTAAATACTGAGTTTGTAATGCAAACCAAAGAGCAACTTATTCAGAAAGACAAGCTATGGTAGCCACTAGCGTATTCCTCGACATTTATAGATAAATTAACATTAAGTTAATGTCACAGATAGCAATTTAATTCAACCGTGGTTTCTTAAAAATATTTAAAAACTAAGAATGTGAAGTGAGTACACAACACCGCTATAAAAATCAGGAATTAAACATATCATCATTATATCAAAGAAATTACTTATCACTCCCAGGGTGATATATGAGTGACGTTTAAATAAACTTTTCCTCCGAATTTAACGTGACATGGCAAGAAAGAAGTCCGCAAACGGTTGCGTGAAGCGGTTGACACACTAAGAGTTTAGCGGAAGCAAAGGGATCAAAACGGAACCATCTCTAGTGCTGACTGGCTTAGGGTAGGCTGTTGCGGCTGTGTCCGTGGAATGAAGTCATCTTCGCAGAAGCGATCGTGAGAAATTTAACTAGGCCTCGCGAGCTACAAAATCAAACTCTAGCGTCTTGGAATGAAATCTGCTTATAAAAGTCACAGTTGTACTCAAAGTTGCACCCAGGGTGAAGTCCCCATACGCCTCCCTTTAGAAAGCCCTCGATTCCCTTCAAATCGCCGGCCACGGTGGTCGAGCGGTTCTAGGCGCTTCACTTCGGAACCGCAGGTTCGAATCCTGCCTTGGTCATGGATGTGTGGGATGTCCTTAGCTTAGTTAGGTTTAAGTAGTTCTAGGGGACTGATGATGTCAGATGTTAAGTCCCATAGTGCTCAGAGCCATTTGAACCATCCCTTCAAATCTCGGTGTCTTCGCTGACGGCACTTGATTTGCCAGTCACCAAAAAGACCTAACTGTCCGTCCAGTGAGGGTTCTGGAATAGAGCTCGCTGTCTCCCAACAACAAGTTAGATAACAGAAAGCCAATCGGAAACGCGCTTTCCCACCCAGATAAGGCACGATACCACGTTCTCATGGCGGGAAAAGTGTTCTGCGGTTTCTTGTGAATTTAGGAACTTTTAGGACTGTCCTCCCCAGGGGAAACTAAGTCTAAATTCTTGGCCCTGAGCACTATGGGACTTAAAATCTGAGGTCATCAGTCGCCTAGAACGTGGAACTACTTAAACCTACATAATCCAAGGACGTCACACACATCCCTGCCCGAGGCAGGATTCGAACCTGTGACCGTAGCAATCACGCGGTTCCGGACTGCGGCGCCTGGCACCGCTCGGCCACCGTGGCCGGCGAAATTTTTCTCAAGCCCAGCTGTGTCTATATATCAGAACTGGAATCTGTCCAACAACAGAATGAAACGACTGCATCAGGAAGTGGTGGTCCAGACCCCCAGGAACTCAAGAGACTTCCGCCTCTTCTTATTCCTTATTCCGAAGTCTCCTGTCCCATAATGTCTGAACTGGAGGCTCAGTCTACCAGTCCAGTGGAATGCTTTTGTCCTGGATTAGGCTAGCAGAGCAGACAAATGTTTGCCCCTGTTGGTGCGGTGAACTCTATTCTTGAACTTCCGTTAGCGTGACTGGACCATGGGAAAAGCCAGTCCCCCCACCCCATCCCGAAACTTCATGTTCGCGTCATTAGATACAGAAGATATTGCAAACTCAAGTAACGACAAGTTCCCCTAGTATCATAATGGAATGGAGATATAAAAGTACATTGTTGCCCTGACCACTCATGTAATTAAGTGCGGAAATAGACAAGAGTGAAGCATATCATCATTTAAATAGGAATAAAAATGTGCGACGACGACTTGGCACAGAACGACTTCCCACAGAGTGGAGGAAGAGATAATTTGGTAATACATTACTTCAGACGCTAAAATATAGTCAGTTCGATAACTGAGGTAAAGATGATGGGGAAAAATTGCGGAGAGAGACCAAGGCTTCACTACAGTTAGTCAAAGTGGATGCAGGTTGCAGTAACTATGCAAAAGGGTTGCACACGATGGGCTAGCGTAAAGAGATGCAGCAAGCCAGTTTTGGGACTGGAGACCACAGTAACCATTTTTAAGTTTGGATTAGTGGTAAGATATTTTCCATAAAATGGGAATTAGTTATCTTCTTAAAAAGGTGTTGACAAAGATGTGTAAAATCTATCTCTCCATTGGGAAACAGGCTTGTGGCATCAGGTCGTTTGGTCATCGAGATACTTGTTGTCTGTAGATATCTCCTGCTGCTTTTTTGTCACACTTGTTCATCTACCTTCACACCAAGTCAAATGACATAATTATCGGAAACGTTTTATAGGTCAGATATACTTATGGATAATAACACAGGTTGTGGGTAATAACAAAAACCATGCCTGTATGAGGCTTAGCCCTTAACCGAAACTGTTACACTGTCTAAACCTGACATGGATTCTAATTTTCTCTCCCTGCGGAACGAGCTTGTAGATTAGGAGACGTAAGCGAGACGCGGAAATAGAAACTGCGGAGAGCACCGCCGAGGAGGCGACATGGGGATTTATTGAACCCGTTTTATGCCTTTCAACCAACTTAGCAGACGAAGAAATAACACTGTATTAAAGGAAGTATATCTTCTCATTTTACTGCGCTGAAGAGCTAGGGGGCTATAAAACACATCTTAAGAATTTAGAGTTTCATAAAACTCAAGCACCGTCCAAGGGCGGTTCTCGAAATGAAAGGGGAGAATAGGTATATATACGTGCCGCTTTTATTCGCGCTGGCGCCGCCCGACGCCGGAAATCGAAGGGCGTAGCCGGGCTGGACACAGCCGCCCTCAGATGCCCTAAAGGGCGCTCTAACGTAATGGGACTGAAAAAATATATCGGGGGTATTCACCTCTATCAGTCGAAAGGGAAAGAGTGCGTACGTTACTTCTCTCAAAGTGATGCGGAAGTCATTCAACAGAGCTTACACGGAGTTTCTGCCGAAAGACTACCTTTGCTCACCTGGCATCTGACTAAAATACAGGTAGATTCTAATGGAGAGAAACACGCCAGCTGTGAAAGGAGTAATGGTACAAGCGTTAGAAGTTATCATCATAATAATAATCACCATCACCATCATCATTAAAATCGTCATCTTCCTTATTGTCACCACCACCAGCTACGTGCACTCCGCTGCTGGAAAGTTATGACTTCTAGAATTTTCCATCAATGACAATAATGAGTTGTAAACGTCCATGTCGCCTCAGCATTTTTCTGACTTCATCTACAACCGTTCTAACATGTAGTCGTCATAATATTTTCTTACCTCCTGTAATCCAGGAACCAGCTTCCATTTCCTTAGCATTTTGAATTAAAATCTTTTAATATTAGAGTTTTGGAAACTAAACCTTTCTACGGATTAGATAATTTAGTCTGACAAGGTTTGTATAATCGAAGATATAAAGTAATGACATCTTTCCCATTTGTATGCGATCTCCATGCCCTATTTTCGTGTGAGTATCGTGAAGTTTTTCGAACAGTTCTTTTGTATGGACATAGTATAAAACAGCGCTGTGCTCTCCTCTTACTGGTTCAGTAAGCTTTTCTTTTTCGTCAACTTCAATATCTTCATATCTTCTTAGTCGATGATAATCAACACTCTCTTTTCTCTGCTTTGCTCTGGCCTGTTTATCATCTATTAAATAACAATATATCTCTCTTGTAGCCGGCCGGTATGGCCGTGCGGTTCTAGGCGCTTCAGTCTGGAATCAAGTGACCGCTACGGTCGCAGGTTCGAATCCTGCCTCGGGCGTGGATGTGTGTGATGTACTTAGGTTAGTTAGGTTTAAGTAGTTCTAAGTTATAGGGGATTGATGACCACAGATGTTAAGTCCCATAGTGCTCAGAGCCATTTCTTTGTCTCTTGCAATTATCCCGTTATTATTTGCTTCTTCCTGCAGCTGCGTATTCAGTGTGTCCAGGAACCTGCTTTTCATATCAAATGTCGTTTCCGCATTTGCTTGTATCCCACCTTCATCGTTAATATCGTTCTCGTGTGAAACAGTCATAGTTTAGTCTACGGAAGAATGATACGCACAATTAAAATCGAATGCCATTACATGTGATCAGCCTAGGTTCTACTAGCAAATAATTAGTACCGGTATTTTCGATTACTGATGTAGGGCACGTCCATTAATTACGTGAGCTCAAAATGGGAGAAACTAGTCCAGCAAAAGTTCACCAGTTTTCATTTAAAGGGGGAGGTCAATTAAAATCCCATGTTAACTTTTTAAATGAGGAAATCTCTACATTGTAAAAGATAATATTTTGTTTTATAAAATTAATCCTGACCACTGACAATATTAAAGTACGAGCCAATCTTTACGTACACTGATTTAAACTGAATGCATTCCCCGATCTGAAATGCGTGCCGCTCATGTGACAGATTTTATTCGGTAAGTTTCCTCCCAGAGCGGTCAAATTCCTCCTTGTCGGCGTATAAAGAGTCGTGGCAATGCGCAAGTCACAAATTTACGTTAATGTGTTTAAAATGAATTTGTACCAAAAAGTTTGCGATGGAGATGTAAATTGGCCTACCGACCAGTCGAAACGAACGTGCCAGAGACATATAAGGCTTTTGTGGAAGGAATCTCTATATCCACATCTACATTTATACTCCGCAAGCCACCCAATGGTGTGTGGCGGAGGGCACTTTACGTTCCACTGTCATTACTTCTCTTTCCTGTTCCAGTCGCGTATGGTTCGCGGGAAGAACGACTGTCTTAAAGCCTCCGTGGGCGCTCGAATCTCTCTAATTTTACATTCGTGATCTCCTGGGGAGGTATAAGTAGGGGGAAGCAATATATTCGATACCTCATCCAGAAACGCACCCTCTCGAAACCTGGCGAGCAAGCCACACCGTGATGCAGAGCGCCTCTCTTGCAGAGTCTGCCACTTCAGTTTGCTAAACATCTCCGTAACGCTATCACGGTTACCATATAACCCTGTGACGAAACGCGCCGCTCGTCTTTGGCTCTTCTCTATCTCCTCAGTCTACCCGATCTTGGACGGATCCCACACTGATGAGCAATACTCGAGTATAGGTCGAACGAGTGTTTTGTAAGCCACCTCCTTTGTTGATGTTTTCTAAGGACTCTCCCAATGAATCTCAACCTGGTATACGCCTTACCAACAATTACTTTTTTGTCATCATTCCACTTCAAATCGTTCCGCACGCATACTCCCAGATATTTTGCAGACGTAACTGCTACTAGTGTTTGTTCCGCTATTGTATAATCACGCAATAAAGAATCCTTCTTTCTAAACTCAAGTTCACTGACAAGAATTCTCTTAGTGAACATACACACAGCTGAAATACTAAAACCCTTTTTCCAAAGCTGTTTCATAGAGGAAGACCTCACTGCAGTTCTTTCTCTAAATCCTCACACAAACTAAAATATGGCTGACATCGAAATAAGTGTCCAAGGAGTAGAAAACCAACTGGAATCACTCAACAGAGGAAAGTCCACGGGACCTGACGGGATAACAAATCGATTCTGAACAGAGTACGAGAAAAAACTTGCCCCCCTTCTAACAGCCGTGTACCGCAAGTCTCTAGAGGAACGTCAGGTTCCAATGATTGGAAAAGAGCACAGGTAGTCCCAGTCTCCAAGAAGGGTCGTCGAGCAGATGCGCAAAACTATAGACCTATATCTCTGACGTAGATCTGTTGTAGAGTTTTAGAACATGGTTTTTGCTCGCGTATCATGTCGTTTTTGGAAACCCAGACTCTACTCTGTAGGAATCAACATGGACTCTGGACACAGCGATCGTGTGAGACCCAACTCGCTTTATTTGTTCATGAGACCCAGAAAATATTTGATACGTGCTCCCAGGTAGATGCTATTTTCCTTGACTTCCGGAAGGCGTCCGATACAGTTCCGCATTGTCGTCTGATAAACAAAGTAAGAGCCTACGGAATATCAGACAAGCTGTGTGGCTGGATTGGTTTTTAGCAAACAGAACACAGCACGTTGTTATCAATGGAGAGACGTCTACAGACGTTAAAATAACCTCTGGCGTGCCACAGGGGAGCATTATGGGACCATTGCTTTTCACAATATATATAAATGACCTAGTAGATAGTGTCGGAAGTTCCATGCGGCTTTTCGCGGATGATGCTGTAGTATACAGAGAAGTTGCAGCATTAGAAAATTGCAGCGAAATGCACGAAGATCTGCAGCGGATAGGCACTTGGTGCAGGGAGTGGCAACTGACCCTTAACAAAGACAAATATAATCTATTGCGATTACATAGAAAGAAGGATCCTATACTGTATGGTTATATGATAGCGGAACAAACACTGGTAGCAGTCACTTCTGTAAAATATCTGGGAGTAAGAGTGTGGAACTATTTGAAGTGGAAAGATCATATAAAATTAATTGTTGGTAATACTGGTACCAGGTTGAGTGGTTAGCACACTAGACACGCATTCGGGAGGACGACGGTTCAATACCGTCTCCAGCCATTCTGATTTAGGTTTTCCGTGATTTCCCTAAATCGTTTCAGGCAAATGCTGCGATGGTTCCTCTGAAAGGGCACGGCCGATTTCCTTCCCAATCTTTCCCTAACCCGACCTTGCGCTCCGTCTCTAATGACCTCGTTGTCGACGGGACGTTAAACACTAACCACCACCACCACCAGGTTGAGATTCATTGGGAGAGTCCTTAGAGAATGTAGTCCACGAACAAAGTGTGGGATCCGTACCAGATCGGGTTGACGGAGGAGATAGAGAGGATCCAAAGAAATCCAAAGAAGAGCGGCGCGTTACGTCACAGGGTTATTTGGTAACCGTGATAGCGTTACGGAGACGTTTAGCAAATTCTAGTGGCAAACTCTGCAAGGGAGACGCTCTGCATCGCGGTGTAGCTTGTTCGCCAGGTTTCAAGAGGGTGCGTTTCTAGATGAGGTACCGAATATATTTCTTCCCCCTACTTATACCTCCCAAGGAAATCACGAATGTAAAATTAGAGAGATTCGAAGGCGCACGGAGGCTTTCAGACAGTCGTTCTTTCTGCGAACCATACGTGACTGGAACAGAAAAAAAGAGATAATGACAGTGGCACGTAAAGTGCCGTCCGCCACACACCGTTGGGTGGCTTGCGGAGTATAAATGTAGATGTAGATATATAACCTCTAGGCCACTCCGACCGGCCAAAGCGTATCAAGGCCATTATTACGGCCAGAGGTGACTGTTCTGGGTACTGATTTCTCAGTATCTATGCATCCAAATTGCGTGAAAATGTAATCACATGTCAGTTCTAGTATAATATACTTGCCTAATGAATACCCGTTTATCATCTACATTTCTTCTTGGTGTAGCAATTTTAGTGGCTACTAGTGTATTTCATTTACATATTCATCAGTTACATTTTGACCTTTTACCTATAATGTAAACAGAGACTACATTCATTCTTCTAAAAAGTATTACTATAAAATACAGTCAATTTGACGGTATTAGGTTTTTGCACCATGACGTCAGTAGTATTTCCCTCGGTCGACCTCACTGGCTTGCCCCTCAGGCGCAGCCCAGCCTCTGTGCTCGCCGCCGCCAGAAAGCTACCTGCGTTTTCCGCTGACGCGGCAGAGGTCCCTCCCACACGTCTCGACGTCCGTCACGCAGACAGCAGCACGTGCTCCGGAAAGCGTGTGTCAGGCGCCCCGGCGATGGCGCCTACTTCAGCTTCAGGCGCCACCTGGCGGCCGTATCGGCGCTTTCCGCGTCGCAGGGCGCGCTGGCGGCGCGTTTTACGGGCGGTCGTCTTTCGGGCACCTCGACCTGACCGCACGTCCTGCCGACGCGCAGGTTCCTCCTGGCCTTCCCTTCTGTGTCACCGCCCCACGGTCTGCCGACTTTAATCAAGGGGAACGTTCGCGACTGCCGTATGACTATTTGCTCTCAGAGGATCCATTTTCCTATTCTCCATTTATATGGGGGAATTATCCACGGACAGGAAGCTAAATGAAGTACGACTGAGATAGTAACGTTGGATGTCCTTCTTGCCGCTTGAGGTCGCTTGAGTTCCTTTGTAATTAGCGCTTTATTATTATGGCCTTTCGGTCTTGCCCCAACATCACAACGTCTAAGAAAATATTATTCAGAATATCGTATCGAGCAACATTTTATACAGTGTATCGTGGAAGTGATATCTTGGAGCACCAATGTTACTTCTTACGATACTCTGAATAACATTTTTTCTAGAATGTCTGATGATGGAGCATGACCGAAACGCCTTAATAACATATGTACATTCTGATCATGGGCCATGCCCGAAGAGTGTTAGCAGTAAAGTGCTAAGAACAAGAGGACTCCTATCATGAGCAAACTCAATCGCTGATAAACAAGTATTCCGTTAGTCTTATAGTGGTTGCGACCGTCTAAATACTCTCTGTTGGTGAAATAATCTGCAAATTAATTCGCTACTCACGGTGCGGAACTTGAGCTCACAATCAGATTAGAAGTCTTTGGAACGAAAAATTAATAGTTAGAGGCCTAGCACGATCCGATGAAAAACAGTTCCTTTCTTTAAACTGACGTTCGGCATGTTCAGTTACAGAGACTGTTAACTGTAGCATAAAACAAGTGTATACACGAGTAGTGAAAGTGACTGATCAAATTAGATGACACTGTAGCTGGTAATTTCAAATCTAAGTGTTTATTAAGCAACATAATTTATTTTGTGGCTAAGAACTCTTGAGATCGCAACGCTGGGCGGTAGGTAATGCACATAACGCTTCACTAAAATCCCACTAAAAAAAAACCGGGTGTTCACTTCCTAAACTTATTACTGCTTTTTTTTTTTCATGACACCTAATAAAGACATCACAGTTCACAACATAAAACATTTCGCGAAAGTATCTAAGTCCCATACGAAGTTCTCTTGCAGTACGATTTCGCAAATGTGACTGCATATATCGCAGAGCTAATTGTTCTCACACGAAGTATTCACTCAACCATCTCCCAGCGCGAACTATACACTATAATATCTACTACGACAAAGTCTCCCCTTTCACCTCCAAATATCAACTTTCGTCGAACTTTTCTGTTCTGTATGTTCCATTGATACCAGAGGTATCTGGTCTGTCGATGCCTTTAGCTCTTTACTCCCCCTCTTCCAGCCGCGCAGTAACTAGTGACGTACACTAATATTAGCCAAAAATTACAACTTTCGAAGCTGTAGTTCAGCTTAGATTAATGACGTTTTGTACGAAGCGTGCCACAACGTAAGTTAATTTCAGGTGATAAAATATATAAACAATAAGGTCTTTCTTGCATAATGTGAAACGAACATTTTATAACATCGTCTTTTACCTCCGCACAAGTGGTAAATTAAACCAGAAAGTTCAAGATAGGATAACAATGATCATTTGTTTTGACTGTACCATTTTCATAACTAAGAGTTCTTGCACATTATAGAAATGTAAGTATGTATGTATGTATGCTTGTATTCGTATTCCACAACTCCTAAAACACTCACTGATTTCAAGCAAACTTGGTACACATATTCCTTACTGTCAAACAACAGACGCACTTTCCTACCACATTTCAGGAGATATGGCGTAAAAAACAATGAGGTTCGGGAAAAACTTCCGCACTGTGAATGAAGTTTACATCTATTACTCTTTGCCATTAACTATTCAAAGAAGTTGAACATACCTACAAAATTATGTCATTGCTTGACACATAGGTCTGGCGATATGACGCCATAAACACTGATATTCGTAGAAAATTGCTGCATCATGCATGACGTTTCATTTTGTTATCTCGTTGCTACTAACGTTATTCGAAACATATTTCGTAGACAGTATCGACATATGCTACTGAATGTACCTTTACAAATATACCATTTGACGACACACAGTTATAAAAAAAATGACTTCTCGACGGTGGGATGCATGAGAAAACACCGCACCACACATGAAGTTTTAAAATACTTAATCTCCCTCTACATCTGCATCAGTACTCTGGAAATCACATTTAAGTGCCTGGCAGAGGTTTCATCGGACCACTTTTACAATTCTCTATTATTTCTATGACATAGTGCGGAAAGAATGAACGCCTATATCTTTCCGTACGAGCACTGATTCCCTTATTTTATACTGGTAATCGTTCCTCCCTATGTAGGTCTGTGTCAACAAAATATTTTCGCATTCAGAGGAGAAACTTGGCGATTGGAATTTCGTAAGAGGATTTCTTTTAATGATTTCCAGCCCAAATCGTGTCCCCTATTTCGCGATAATAGAAACGTGCTGCCTTTTTCTGAACTTTTTCGATGTACTCCGCCAGCCCTATCAGGTAAGGATCTCACGCCCTGCAGCAGTATTCTAAAAGAGGATGGACAAGCGTTGTGTAGGCAGTCTCCTTAATGGGTTTGTTACATTTTCTAAGTGTTCTGCCAATAAAACGTAGTCTTTGGCTAGTCTTCTCCACAATATTTTCTTTCCAATTTAAGTTGTTCGTACTTGTAATACCCACGTATTTAGTTGAATTTACGGCTTTTAGATTAGACTGATTGCTAGTGTAACAAGTTTGAGTTTCTTTTAGCACTCATATGGATAATCTCACACTTTTCGTTATTTAGGGTCACTTTTCTCACCATTCAGATATTTTTTCTAAATCGTTTTGCAGTTTGTTTTGATCTTATGATGACTTTATTAGTCGATAAACTAAAGCGTCATCTGGAAACAACCGAAGACGGCTGCTCAGATAGTCTCCCAAATCGATTATATAGATATACAACAGCAAAGGGCCTATAACACTAACTTGGGGAACACCAGAAGTTACTACTGTTTTACTCGATGACTTTCCGTGCATTACTATGAACTGTGACCTCCCTGACAGGAAATCACGAATTCAGTCACATTACTGAGACGATATTCTATAAGCACGCAATTTCAGTACTAGCCGCTTGTGTGGTACAGTGTCAAAAGCCTTTGGGAAATTCAGAAATACGGAATCGATCTGTAATCCCTTGTCAATAGCACTTAACACTTCGTGTGAATAAAGAGCTAGTTGTGTTTCACAGGAACTATATTTTGTAAACCCAAGATAACTGGGTGTCAATAGACCGTTTTCTTCGAGGTAATTCATAATGTTCGAACACAATATATGTTCTAAAATGCTGCTGTTTATCGACGTTAACGATATGGGCGTGTAATTTAGTGGATTACTCCTACTACCTTTCTTGAGTATTGGTGTGACCTGTGCAACTTTCCGGTCTTTCGGTACGGATCTTTCGTCGATCAAACGGTTGTATATGACTGTTAAGTATGGAGCTAATGCATCAGCATACTCAGAAAGGAACCCAATTGGTATACAGTCTGGACCAGATGACTTGGTTTTATTAAGTGATTTAAGGTGCTTCACTACTCCGAGGATATTTACGTCTACGTTACTCACGTTGGCAGCTGTTCTCGATTAGAAGTCTAGAACATTTACTTCGTCTTCTTTTTGTGAAAGCATATCGGAAGGCTGTATTTAGTAACTCTGCTTTGGCTGCACTATCTTCGATGGCATCTCCGTTGCTATCGCACAGAGAAGGCATTGATTGTTTCTTGCCACTAACATAATCTCTGGAAACTGTTGTAGGGATCTCGCATTGCAGTTCGCGCTAAATTTCGAGCTTCTGTAAAAGATGCTCCTATAGTCGAGCCAACCTCAGGAAATTCCTGACAGCTTTCAATGGCGAAGCACCAAAGGTCGTGGGCGAAACTAACAGCCCTTAATAGAGTCATTAAAAGACGTTGCCATTGAGGCGTTTACAAAATCACGTTGTAGGTACTCTAAGCAGCTTGGCTCAGTGTACAGAAACTGTCAGGAATCATCTCACATTGAGTCTACTGCTGGAGTACATGTAAGGTTTCGTTTCTAATAGAAAACTGGCAAATTGAATACCCGGTTAATGCCAGGTTTATCAGCTAGTATTAACTATACATTTATATAGGAATTCTGCAAGATGTCATATTGCACATGTTATTCAGCTTATCTGAGTGAAATATGCATATCTGAGGAACGTCAGATTGGGCTGTTTCAGTCTGAAATACATGCTAGCATGGGTTTTCTCGTCACGTTGGCAGCAGCCGCCGAAGGCTGAACCTTGTTGCTCCAGCTCAGTAGAAGAGGCGACGCTCACGCATCGACGACCAAATGCCCCTGTTTCCATTTGGTCACCGCAAGTTGCCTTTCCGCAAGCCTTTCCTAAATGCTATTTGAGGAAAAGTATCCAAAAGCGAGGATCGGATCCACCAGCATATAAAGAGGCGGGGACTTTCGTGTTGTCAGCACAGATTCAGTAACAGCAGAATGGCTAGGTGAGTAGAGCTCAGTGACTAAGGGCATGGACTAGACACTGGAAGACACCTTAGTAGCAGATCCATCAAGGACATACCAAACCTTCTAAAGTTGCCCATTTCGACTGCTGGTGATGTGACTTCGAAGCGCAAACACGAAGGAACGACCACAGCTGAATGGACGCCAAGGGTACTACATGTACTGACTGACACAAACCGTCGAGTATTGGGAAGTATGATTATAAAAAATTGCATACAATCAAAGGTAGGAATGTATCATAACTTCCAGAGCGCTACCAGCAGTCCAGTTAGGACAATGACTGAACGTAGGAAATTAAAATAATTTGAAGAGTTCCACGAAGCTTTGTACTGGGACCATTTGCTTCCCTGCGACTTACCTTCAATTCTCCTATAAAACCGTTCCGTTTGCGGATGACATAAGCACTCTCATGAACCTGTCACTCTGAAAATTGACAGAGCTATAGCAAACAGTCGACTGATATCCAAGCGACAATTTAGAAGTAAAAAGTCTTCGGTATTCTAGCTTAAATTTTCGAGTATTCAAATTATGTTTTTATGTAATGTATTTCGACTCCAGCATAAAATTGTTCGAAGTTTCCTGTTTACTTTCGCGCCGGTTATTCTATTCTATTCAATTCGTTGTCATTGTCTGATTCAGCTTACTGTTTTCTTTTGTTTGTGTATAAGATTTATGCTCTACACTGCTCACATCCCTTCTTGTTAGAACATCCTTCATTCTCCATGTGAACCATGATTTGTGGGGAACAGCTACGATCAGTTACTTATACCAAGTCTATGTGTAATGGTATGGAGCTGGTTGGGGGTGTGGAAAGTTACTGGGCCAGAGTATGTAAACAGTTTCAATAAACAAACTTTACTACAACAAGATCCAGTAAGTGAGGAGAAATATAGCTAACGAGCTGGTAGCGCCAGTGGCGGATACATACAGGGGGCGCCGGCCCGCCCGCATTGCCACGCGGACCGCACCGCTAGTCAGCCCGCACGCTATTCGTTCATTTATTTCGTCAGTCGCCTCTACTGAATCGAGCTATCGAGTAGACGTACTTTCCTATGTAGTACGCCATACCCGCGACCTCAATACTCATTAGCCACTGCGAGAGAGAGGAATGGGGCCCTCCGCGGAACTCACGCACTTCGAACGTGGTCAGGTGATTGGATGTCACTCCTGTCATACGTCTGTACGTGAGATTTCCAACTCCTAAATATCCCTAGGTCCACTGTTTCCGATGTGGTAGTGAAGTGGAAACGTGAAAGGACACTTACAACACAAAGGCGTACAGGCCGATCTCGTGCCTTGACTGACAGAGACCGACAACAGTAAAAGAAGGTCGTAATGAGCAATAGGCAGATATGTATCCGGACCATCTAACAGGTATTCCAAACTGTACCAGGATCCACTGCAAGTATTGCGACAGTTAGGCAGGAGGTGAGGAAACTTGGATTTAATGATCGAGCGGTTGGTCATAAGCCACATACCACGGCGGTAAATACCAAACAACGTCTCGCTTGGCGTAAGGAGCGTAAACATTGGACGATTGAACAGTGGAATAAACGTTGTGTGGTGTGACGAATCACGGTACTTAACGTGGCGATCCGATGGATGGGTGTGGGTATGGCGAATGCCCGGTGAACTTCATCTGCCAGCGTGTGTAGTTCTAACAGTAAAATTCGGAGGCGGTGATGTTATGGTGTTGTCGTGTTTTTCTTGGAGGGAGCTTGTACCTCTTGTTGTTTAGCGTGGCCCTATCACAGCACAGGCGTACATTGATATTTTAAGCACAATCTTACTTCCCACTACCGAAGAACAATTCGGGGATGGCGATTGCATCTTTCAACACGATCGAGCGCCTGTACATAATGCACGGCCTGTGGCGGAGTAGTTAAGCGACAATAACATCCCTGTAATGGGTTGACATGTACCTGATTCCTACAGAACTCCTTTGGGATATTATTTATTTATTTATTTATTTCATTAACCGTACAGAGTAACCCATCGCCTTGAAATGTAAGGCTGGTCGGATGCTTCTGAATCCAATGGCAGAAACGTCTGAGTATTACAATGTTATTAGTACGCAGTTATTAATTTTTTTTAAGTGATACGAAGAACATAATACAAAACTTTCTCTAAGGTTACAGCGACCTGAGTGCTTAACAGTTGTTAAAATCGTTCTATATAATTTGTTCCTGCCTAGCTGATGAGAATATAATTTATGCATACAAATGTCAAATAAAAAAGGAAAATGTAATATAATGAGTGTGGTGAAAATAATGTATAATATGTACAGGGAAGTGATATACTGTTACTGGGTGTGAATTACAGCCTATGTAGCATGTTGGTTCATAATGGCCTATTTCAGATGAGAAGGTCTCGGTAGAACCTCGAGCTACTCTCATCTGAAATGCTTTGTCCGTGTATGTTTACTGTGGTTTGGTGTATTGGTGTATTACTGGGACTGACATTCAGCAGCTCTTTGTTTGTTCTGTTATTGGTAGTTGCGGTATATTCTATGTGGTACCTTACGTACATACACCTGGTATTACACAGATTAAATACTGACTGAGCATTTCATACACGGAATACATGAATTTTAGCTTTACACGAGAAATACACTTATTTTTGTAAATTTGTTAGCAGAGTGCGTTATTCCTTACATAAACTAATACATTACATTTTTAGTTTTATACAAACTTGATACACAAAATACATTTGATGTAGAAAAGGAATTCATTGTAGCTTTAAATAGAGAAGATAATATACTTCTGTCTACACGTAATAAGACGAACAATACATTACTTGTTGCAGTATACTTTAAACACAATGCAATGGGTCGCTACGGAGTAGGAGCCTCGGAATAAAAGTTCTTCGTGCCTTCTCCTCCCAAGCGACATTACATTATACCTAGAGTCTTCGTATGTGGAGTCGGTGTTTATTTTATGATTGTTACTGCCTGTTGTATTGTTTGTATCTGTGTTGTCGCATCCGGTGTCCTTACGTGTTGATCACATCTGAGTCATGTACACTTAGTGTGTGGGTTCCTTCCTCGGTTCCGTAATCTGTGGTCGTGCTTGTGTCTTCCCATATACACTCCTGGAAATGGAAAAAAGAACACATTGACACCGGTGTGTCAGACCCACCATACCTGCTCCGGACACTGCGAGAGGGCTGTACAAGCAATGATCACACGCACGGCACAGCGGACACACCAGGAACCGCGGTGTTGGCCGTCGAATGGCGCTAGCTGCGCAGCATTTGTGCACCGCCGCCGTCAGTGTCAGCCAGTTTGCCGTGGCATATGGAGCTCCATCGCAGTCTTTAACACTGGTAGCATGCCGCGACAGCGTTGACGTGAACCGTATGTGCAGTTGACGGACTTTGAGCAAGGGCGTATAGTGGGCATGCGGGAGGCCGGGTGGACGTACCGCCGAATTGCTCAACACGTGGGGCGTGAGGTCTCCACAGTACATCGATGTTGTCGCCAGTGGTCGGCGGAAGGTGCACGTGCCCGTCGACCTGGGACCGGACCGCAGCGACGCACGGATGCACGCCAAGACCGTAGGATCCTACGCAGTGCCGTAGGGGACCGCACCGCCACTTCCCAGCAAATTAGGGACACTGTTGCTCCTGGGGTATCGGCGAGGACCATTCGCAACCGTCTCCATGAAACTGGGCTACGGTCCCGCACACCGTTAGGCCGTCTTCCACTCATGCCCCAACATCGTGGAGCCCGCCTCCAATGGTGTCGCGACAGGCGTAAATGGATGGACGAATGGAGACGTGTCGTCTTCAGCGATGAGAGTCGCTTCTGCCTTGGTGCCAATGATGGTCGTATGCGTGTTTGGCGCCGTGCAGGTGAGCGCCACAATCAGGACTGCATACGACCGAGGCACACAGGGCCAACATGGTGTGGGGAGCGATCTGCTACACTGACCGTACACCTCTGGTGATCGTCGAGGGGACATTGAATAGTGCACGGTACATCCAAACCGTCATCGAACCCATCGTTCTACCATTCCTAGACCGGCAAGGGAACTTGCTGTTCCAACAGGACAATGCACGTCTGCATGTATCCCGTGCCACCCAACGTGCTCTAGAAGGTGTAAGTCAACTACTCTGGCCAGCAATATCTCCGGATCTGTCCCCCATTGAGCATGTTTGGGACTGGATGAAGCGTCGTCTCACGCGGTCTGCACGTCCAGCACGAACGCTGGTGCAACTGAGGCGCCAGGTGGAAATGGCATGGCAAGCCGTTCCACAGGACTACATCCAGCATCTCTACGATCGTCTCCATGGGAGAATAGCAGCCTGCATTGCTGCGAAAGGTGGATATACACTGTACTAGTGCCGACATTGTGCATGCTCTGTTGCCTGTGTCTATGTGCCTGTGGTTCTGTCAGTGTGATCATGTGATGTATCTGACCCCAGGAACGTGTCAATGAAGTTTCCCCTTCCTGGGACAATGAATTCACGGTGTTCTTATTTCAATTTCCAGGAGTCTAGTTTGTTGTGTTGTTTGTGCTTATCTACGCCTCCTTCCTTGTCGCTTGTATTCTTCATGCAGTGTGTTCGATACAATATCGGCTACAATATTTATTGTGTTCCAGTCACCGGGATTACGTATTATTCCGGTGATGTCAGTGTCGTTCTGTTTAGGTCTCACTTGTGCAAGTGTGCTGCATAGCGGTGTGACATGTTCTGCGGTCGCAGTTTCTCCGAAAACGCTTATTTCATCGTCAGTTAGACCCATCCGGTTAAAATGTGCCTGAATCAGCCCGTGGCCTGTCAGAAATTGGAGCCCTGTAGACATCCCCTTGTTATTCTCTGACAGCCATTCGTGTACCAGCGCTGCAGTCCGCCACTCTGCCTCTGCAGTAGTCGAGGACGGCCACCACAGATTGCCAAAAGCAATGTTGGTTAGTATGGCGGCCACGTATTGGTCACTGATGCTACCTGTAACTGATGGCATCTTATTATGATCAGGATGTGTCTTTCTGTTCAACTACGTTACTGTTTTGTTATTAGTAGCGACTGCGTGTGCTACCCCCGTTTACAAAACGAAATTGTGTAATATAGGGTCTGCATTTACTTGTGTCATATTCTACTTGTTGTGCACGTAGTGCACTGTTGTCTTTGTCTGTGTTTGCCTGTGCTGTTGGATTTCTTGTGAACATCTTTGCGATGTTTTGGAAGGCCCACTTCGTGCCAGGCCTTACTGACCGACGCGATACCTCTCCTGAGTGCAGCACTTCGTGGAGAATGAGCTGCCATTCCCCAAGAAACCTTCCAGCACCTGACTGAACGTATGACTGCGAGACTGAAAACTGTCATCAAGGCTGAGCGTGGGCGAATACCATATTGAACTCCAGCATTACCGATGGAGGGCACCACGAACTTGTAAGTCATTTTCAGCCAGGTGTCCAGATACTTTTGATCACATAGTGTAGCAAACACATACCCACGAGGAAAGTACCGGCCATTGTAGTGATTTAGAAACGTTACTCCGGCTGCAATTGTTCAAGAAAAGTCGCGAATATTCTACTGTTCTGTGGTTAAAGAGAGACTAATGGGAGACATTCTTCTGCTTTCGCGGGCAAGTGCTCTATCATCTGAGCTAACGAAGTACGACTCACGGCCGATACTCACTGCTTTACTTCTGCCAGTATCTCGTCTCCTGCCTTCCAAACTTTGCAGAAACTCTCCTGCGAACCTTGCAGAACTAGCACTCCTAAAAGAAAGGATAAAGCGGAGACATGAATTAGCCAAAGACTGGGGGATGTTTCCAGAATGAAATTTTCACTCTGCGGCGTTCAAAGACATGGATGAGGTTGATAATGAAGGAGGATCGACTTATTGGCTTGACTATGTTGATCACTCACCCTGGGATTGATTGTCCTATTAACGATGTTATTAACTAATTTGCCTTGAAGAGTAGGTGCATAGAATTCATCATTTAATGAAGGGAACCAAAAATGTAACGTTTTTATAAGATTGCATTTTCTTGTATCTATGTATAATCAGTTTACATAAGACTTTCTTATGGTTCAAATGGCTCTGAGCACTATGGGACTTAACATATGAGGTCATCAGTCCCCTAGAACTTAGAACTACTTAAGCCTAACTAACCTAAGGACATCACACATATCCATGCCCAAGGCAGGATTCGAACCTGCGACCGTAGCGGCCGCGCGGTTCCAGACTGTAGCGCCTAGAACCGCTCGGCCATCCTGGCCGGCTAAAACTTTCTTAAACGTTGCATATGACTTGATTTTTTTTTTATTACGGTAAAAGTAATTGCAGCTCAAGTTATTTTTGGCTTCGTCTCCTTGACGATTTTCTCTATCCGCCACTGGGATGCGCAAATAATGAGTGTTTCAAGTTAAAACACATTAGCATCCGCTTAACCCTCGAATGTCCAATGAGTGGCAATCCATAATATGAAAACACAATACGACAAAAGTATTAATCTTAAAATACATAACTTATGCAAAATGAGGCACCTAACATTTTAAAAATATTTGTGTCAGAAGACAAAAGTGATTACAGTTTTTCTGATATGTAGTTTCGATTTTAACTGTATGGTACAAGGCACAAAAAATAACGTGCCAGACGAAATTTAAATGAATAGCTTCTAACACAGATCGCTTGGCTGTGCACGTTAGTAGTGGTTCCTCAGATTACACATCTGCATAATCTGCACTTAAGTCACCGATAGAACAATCGCCCGAAGATATCACAATTAACCAAAGTGAAATACACAAATAAAGTCCTTAACTCAATTGAGGTCAAATAAATATAAAATTTTAGTGATAAACACAATGCTGTAGAATTTAAAAAAAAATTAATAATAAAAGTCGTGAAACACAGATAACAGAATTAGAAATGCTGACGGAAATAATTGGATAGAAGAATTACATCGATCTTGCCCACAAGAGCTTTTACTTAATGAAGAAGTACGATTTATGCCCAGTTTTGGCGGTGAGGAAGTTTAGAGTATTGCACATGGGAAAGCCTAAAAGCTTCTACCAAAAACACACAGAACAGACGAACGTAGAAAATTAATAGCACAAATACCAACTAAATCAACATCAAATGGTTCACGTGGCTCTAAGCACTATGGGACTTAACATCTGAAGTCATCAGTCCCCTAGAATTAGAACTACTTAAACCTAAATAGCCTAAGGACATCACAGACATCCACTCCCGAGGCAGGATTCGAACCTGCGACCGTAGTAGCAGCGAGGTTGCGGACTGAAGCGCCCTGATCTGCTCGGTCACAGCGGCCGGCTAATTAAAATCGATAAAGAAGCACTCACCAAATTTTAACAACACGTTATTTTACACGGCTGCCCAGCTAGAAAAATCAGTGAACTAATACTCCTACAGATATCTTGTATTAAGGCACATCAACATGGCTCGTAAACATGATCAGACTGAGTATAGGCAGGCTATGAAATCATACGTGAACAGTCCTCTCATGACAAAGATTGTAATACGTATTGACTGCTACATAATAAACTTAACTAATACACTTCCCACTCAACAAGCTTGGGTATCACATTACTTAAAGATCCTATTAAGAAAGGTGAAAATCAAATTAAGCCGATATTACTAAGGGAAATTTTTATAAATAAGCAATCTACACACCCGACAGATCTTAACAACAGCTCTGTGGAAACATTACATGGAACAGCACAATATGAATATAAAAACAACACGCGCTTATAGCGCAAGTAATAACTTGTTGGCGATCATGAAATACGAGATGACAGCTGCCCATTAAGGTACTACTAACAGAGATTAAACAGGAGAAGAGCATACAAGGGCAAAGAAGGACATTTGACACCCATGAAAGACCTTCAGTAGGCTACAATGGTGGCGGGCATGGTGCACATTGCAGGAGATTCAATCATAAATATTAAATTCAGGTTGCTACCGGTGAAACAGTCTAATGAGTAAAGAGTAGGATTTGCGAGCATATCGAAGAAAGACGAAAGTAATGAGAAGCAGGACAATTGCTGTCTAGGCAGCCAAGTAACCCATGACAGCCAGAGCAAGGACATAAAAACCAGACTAGAATTGGCAAATGGTATTCCTGGCCAAGAAAACTCTTCTAGTATCAAACATAGACCTTAATGTGAGGTACGGGAACGTACGTTTGGAATACACCATTGGCAGTGAAATATGGAGTGAGGGAAAACCGGAAAAGCAGAGAATCGAAGCATTTCTGACATGGTGCTACAGAAGAATGCTGAAAATTTGGTCGAATGATAAGGTAAGGAATGAGGAAGTTCTCTGGACAGTGCACGAGGAAAGGAATGTGTGAGGAACCCTGACAAGAACAAGGGGTGCGCTGGTAGCACATCTGTCAAGACACCATGGAATAAATTCCATGGTATTAGAGTGAGCTGTTGAGGGTAAAAACTGTAAAGCAGGATAGAGATTGGAATACAGCTAGCAAGTAATTGGAGACTTAGGTTGCACGTGCTACTCTGAGGTGAACATGTTAGCCGAAGAGAGGAATTCGTGGTGGGCCGCTTCAAACCAAGCAGAAGACCGACGAATCAAAAAGCAAAAGAAAACTAAGAAAAATAAAAGAGTGAGAGAAGAAACACCATAAGACATCGGACGGTAAATAAGAAATGACAACTAACCATTCGGTGCGCTTGACATGTTAATTCTTTGACAGCCACACAGCCTAACAAATAGTAACGAACCGGAGGGCAGGCCGCCCGCCGTCACTAAGCTGTGCTCTTGAGGGAAAACACTCCACCGGCAATGCTGATCACCAACAGCTGCGAACGTCTCCAGTCAGTCAATTTACCACCACCTCCGCCAGCCATCACGCTGCCGTAAAGCAGAGCGCTATCGAGCACCTGCCTGCCACCTCGCCGAACGGCGTGGTCTCGTACCTAAGCAACGGCCAAAGACATGCAAAGCAGGGCGGCAGCTATCGATATGTGAAGTCCACTACAGCGGGCTGGTGAGCGCACGGATCACTATAAATTGACAACACTGTGTAATTGGTTTCAAATGCATTTTAATACAGCTGTTTGATGTAATGAAACTCTCGTAAACAAGGTAATAGATCGAAGTATTTCAGTTGCGACATCTGTTAGTGCCACCACCTGCTTCGTGACACATTTACATGCACACAATCTCTACTCTACCAGATCACATCGGTCAACAAAGGGACTGTTTATCTTTCTTGCGGAGGTTGGGTAAATGCACAACACTGATTAATATTTCCCCGTTACATGTCGTAGGGGTGGGTCTCTCCTCTTCACACTTATGTCGTACAGGTACGTCAGCTGAAAACAAATCGATTTCCTATGTGGTCCATAAGTCAAAGTCTAAAAGTAGCCAATTTTCGAATTTACATTGATAAGGCTGACTAAACGTAAATAAATTGCCGTGCGGTTCTAGGCGATGCAGTCTGGAGCCGAGCGACCGCTACGGTCGCAGGTTCGAATCTTACCTCGGGCATGTATGTGTGTGATGTCCTTAGGTTAGTTAGGTTCAATTAGTTCTAAGTTGTAGGCGACTGATGACCTCAGAAGTTAAGTCGCATAGTGCTCAGAGCCATTTGAGCCAAACGTAAATGAAGGTGATAAATCGTTTAGTAAAATCTACAGCAGCTATTATTTTTGATGAACTGGGCACTTATTCCCCAAAAAATGAAATCAATAAATAACAGCTTTCCAAAAAATTTTTGGGTGCAGTATCACATAAACCGATAGTTACAGAGTATCTGCAGCAGCGTTTGCGTTTGTGTGTATCCCGTCAGTTTCCTATTCATAGAAAATGTTCGTAATCTAATGTCCCAGGTGTGTTAACTACTAATAAAGCAATAGCTAACAGTTAAAATAGAATAGTACGTTAAATAAGTTTCTTACCATTAATACTTTCAGGCTAAGTAGTAACCTATTAAAAGCTGTGGATTAATTCGCAGTTCCATGTTACTCACAGTCTGACATAAATTCCATCTGGCTGACAGATTTCAATTTCGAACCCATAGTCAAAAGTAACAAGTCCCTACAAATGTGAAAACATCAAGTGGCCACACCGCCTGATTTCTTTTTCTTCACCGCCGGAAATCAGCTTTTACAAACACACATTCATGATATGCCGTTTCGGAAAAGAATGATACTCATCGCACCTATGGGTGGATTTATATGCTATCACGAGCCCGCCAAAATACGGGTAAATTAATAAATTGCCTCACAATTCAAAATATAATTAACATGAACACAATAAATATACGGTGGAGGGAGAGCCCACTTCACTCATTCCAGAATACATTGGATTACCTAAGCCTAGTAGTTCATTCATTGACAATGCACGTATGTATTTTAAGTATCCATGTTTAACACTAACGATAAAGAAAGCATATCGAATATACGAATAGAAGTGTGCTCTTTTTCATGATGGTTTCATTATGTATACTTTGAGGAAAAAAATTAAAGGCTCACGTTTTAGAAACTGCGTTGTCGACTCCCATTGCGACACATAAGTTTGCAATTTGGCTCAAAGGTGGCTAATACTTTCCTCTGTAATGGTGCAAAAGCATGGCGCCGTGTAACGTCACCCTGGGCTTTACGACGCTTGCAACAACGAGGAGTCGGCATTATGCGGAAAAAATCTCACAGCTCAAACGTTCATATGAGCTATTAGGTGGATTAATGCCTTTAACGAGGAACAGCAGAATTCAATCACTCAGCGAAAGGCAGATCATGATTATTAAGATGCAGTTACATCTTTAACTGATTAAAAACTGTGGCAGAAAGAAGAACCTGTTCAATCTGCTTTCTCATCAGCTGAAGGATTACAGCTGGACATATGGCAGCCGTATTGTGACTAGGCAATGTAGAATCAAAGCTGGGCTACGCATTTCATAATACAAATTGTATTCAGCCCTTGTAACTGTTGTTCTTTGTGATCAGAAGCCCTCGTAAATTTCTAAGCTGGCAGTTTTCTGAAACCTTTGTTGTTGGTCGTCCTCTAGGCTTGAGTCTTCTTCGTAGTGTTTCATCAAATTAATTATTAATGGCAACACTCAGAAATTATCTACGCAAATTAGTTACGTTTGATGTAATTCTGTCTACAGACGACAGAGTAAAACTATCGTTAGGTACTGGTGACAATCACAACAGGAAGTGTATTCGAGTAAAGGAATCTCAGGGACGTTAATTTGAGCTGTTTGCAGTTATAAGACTCGAATAACGTATTGAAGGACATTTGTAGCTTATTGTCCTGATAATCTTTCCGTACACCATGGAGGCGATAAAGAATACAAATATATTTAGATGTGAGGAAGTATAAACAGAAAAATTAAGATATACTGCTAACACTGCAGTTGTGTCTGCAACGACAAATGAGATCTGTTGAACGGAACGGATAGTATATCAGAAATACGGTACAAAATGCACTCGGACGTGCACTGAAGCTGAATAAAATCAGATAATGCCGAGGGCATCACATTAAGATATGAGAGACTAAAAGTACTAGTTATAACTTACGCAACAAAATAACAGACTAGGTGTATCGTAAATGTCATACAAAATGCTCACTAACAATGGCAGGGGAATCTTGCCCGCAAATGATAAATATTTCAACATCTAATAAGTATTTAAGTGTTATGAGGTCTTTTCTGAAAATATTTGTTTTAAGTGTAGCCTTGTATACAAGTGAAACGTGAACGAGCAGACTGAGTTGGCTAACACTCCTTTCCACAAAAACTTCCAGAAAGGACTTGCCACACTCCCATATGAATAAAGTTTTTCCAGCTGTTGGACAACCAAGTAACAGATATTATAAAATTGTATGCATCTATTACAGTCAGTAAGTTTCACGGCACTAAATACACTCCTGGAAATTGAAATAAGAACACTGTGAATTCATTGTCCAAGGAAGGGGAATCTTTATTGACACATTCCTGGGGTCAGATACATCACATGATCACACTGAGAGAACCACAGGCACATAGGCACAGGCAACAGAGCATGCACAATGTCGGCATTAGTACAGTGTATAACCACCTTTCGCAGCAATGCAGGCTGCTATTCTCCCATGGAGACGATCGTAGAGATGCTGGATGTAGTCCTGTGGAACGGCTTGCCATGCCATTTCCACCTGGCGCCTCAGTTGCACCAGCGTTCGTGCTGGACGTGCAGACCGCGTGAGACGACGCTTCATCCAGTCCCAAACATGCTCAATGGGGGACAGATCCGGAGATCTTGCTGGCCAGGGTAGTTGACTTACACCTTCTAGAGCACGTTGGGTGGCACGGGATACATGCAGACGTGCATTGTCCTGTTGGAACAGCAAGTTCCCTTGCCGGTCTAGGAATGGTAGAACGATGGGTTCGATGACGGTTTGGATGTACCGTGCACTATTCAGTGTCCCCTCGACGATCACCAGAGGTGTACGGTCAGTGTAGGAGATCGTTCCCCACACCATGATGCCGGGTGTTGGCCCTGTGTGCCTCGGTCGTATGCAGTCCTGATTGTGGCGCTCACCTGCACGGCGCCAAACACGCATACGACCATCATTGGCACCAAGGCAGAAGCGACTCTCATCGCTGAAGATGACACGTCTCCATTCGTCCCTCCATTCACGCCTGTCGCGACACTACTGGAGGCGGGCTGCACGATGTTGGGGCGTGAGCGGAAGACGGCCTAACGGTGTGCGGAACCGTAGCCCAGCTTCATGGAGACGGTTGCGAATGGTCCTCGCCGATACCCCAGGAGCAACAGTGTCCCTAATTTGCTGGGAAGTGGCGGTGCGGTCCCCTACGGCACTGCGTAGGATCCTACGGTCTTGGCGTGCATCCGTGCGTCGCTGCGGTCCGGTCCCAGGTCGACGGGCACGTGCACCTTCCGCCGACCACTGGCGACAACATCGATGTACTGTGGAGACCTCACGCCCCACGTGTTGAGCAATTTGGCGGTACGTCCACCCGGCCTCCCGCATGCCCACTATACGCCCTCGCTCAAAGTCCATCAACTGCACATACGGTTCACGTCCACGCTGTCGCGGCGTGCTACCAGTGTTAAACACTGCGTTGGAGCTCTGTATGCGACGGCAAACTGGCTGACACTGACGGCGGCGGTGCACAAATGCTGCGCAGCTAGCGCCATTTGACGGCCAACACCGCAGTTCCTGGTGTGTCCGCTGTGCCGTGCGTGAGATCATTGCTTGTACAGCCCTCTCGCAGTGTCCGTAGCAAGTATGGTGGGTGTGACACACCGGTGTCAATGTGTTCTTTTTTCCATTTCCAGGAGTGTATTTATAAAAGTAATGTTCGAGTACTATTCATAACGCCCGACAGGTTGGCTGTGAGGTCTAACGCATTGCTTTCCGGGCGGGAGGGCGTGCCGGTCCCTGGCATGAATTCTCCCGGCGGGTTAGTGTCGAGGTCCGGTGTGCCGGCCAGTCTGTGGATGGTTTTTAAGGCTGTTTTCCATCTGCTTCGACGAATGCGGGCTGGTTCCCCTTATTCCACATCAGTTACACTGTGTCGGCAATTGCTGCTCAAACACTGTCTCCACTTAAGCATACACCATGATTAACATGTTAACATGCAAACATTGGGGTTACACCCGTCTGGTGTGAGATGTTCCGATGGTGGAGAGGGGGGGGGGGGGGAGAGGGCGGGGGTTCCGCAGCACAATAACCCTGGGGCCCTAGTTTCGAAGCCGGCCTCTGTGGTCTCGCGGTTCTAGGCGCGCAGTCCGGAACCGTGCGACTGCTACGGTCGCAGGTTCGAATCCTGCTTCGGACATGGATGTGTGTGATGTCCTTAGGTTAGTTAGGTTTAAGTAGTTCTAAGTTCTAGGGGACTGATGACCACAGCAGTTGAGTCCCATAGTTCTCGGAGCCATTTGAACCATTTGAACCTAGTTTCGATGTGGGGTGGCGGCGAGGTTAATGGTCTGCTGTAACCTGTTGTGGGGTTGTGAACCACTGAAGGCTACGTCAGGGGACGAAGCCTCTCCGTCGTTTGTAGGTCTCCCGTAGCATACAATATAATACTATTGTTAACGCTGTTCAAACAGCGCCTGTGCATACTATATACTTCTTTATTCACATCTATTTCTCAGCCATTTCTTAATTTAACGCCCAATATTTCGTATGTAAGGCGCGGTGAAAACGTTTCTATTCAAATGCTGTGCTGTGTGGAATCGGTAAGACAATCAGGCAAAATCGCCTTGAGCGTTGAGGAAATCGTCCCACCGATGCACCACGTTTGAAGATACGTGTTTGATAAAACATGTCCTGCTGCGTGAGGTCCGTAACTGACTACTGCATATCCTCGTCCGAAGGGAATCGTCGACCCTTCAAGGCCTGTTTTAACGGACTGAAAGGCCAAAATCGCAAAGGGAAAGATCACGGTGCTTAAGTGTCTCTCAATTGAGTTTGCGCAACTTCTGCTTTATGACATTTGTGATATGGATATGAGTGGTATTTGCATTGCGAATATGAGCCACCTCCGGCTACATAAAAGAATGATGACAGTGAAAATTTGGCAGGAGAAGGACTGCATGAAGGAAGAGTCACTCGGGCAAGTACAGCTGCTATGACAGACATTAAATGTATTCACTGCTCGGAATATGAACCATTTAAAAAGCTGTGTAATGGAATTATGACAGTGTAAGTTTATGCAGGACGGGTATTCGAAGCGATATTTTCCGTTTTACGTGGGTGGTCGCCTTAAGTGTTTTGGCTATCTAAGCGCGACCCATTTCCAGACACAGCGTAATGTGTCGTATCTATACTCGAATATTCATGCTATCGCGTGCAGGTGAAGCATTTTATTTGTAACTCACGGGGACAGTATCGATCGATAAAAACGAAATTAAAATGCCTTTGCTGTGAAGATGTATGATGCAATGTTTTTCGGGTTTGGACACGTGTCGGAAGAAACAAACACTGCGACAACAGCTGCTCTGAAGACATGAAACGTATTCGCAGATGCGAATATGAACCACCTCTAGGTGTGTAATGCCGTTAACGACGGTGAAAATTTGTGTCGGACCGGGCCTCGAGCTCGAATTTACCGCTATACGTTTGCAGGCATATTCGAAGGAATATTACGTAGCACTTCTTCACAACACAGGCACTGCAAATGAACACCCACTGACTAAATTTTGCCGAAGCTTCCTTTATTTCAGTAATCCATTCGTAATCGCTCCAGTGCTCGTGCTGTGTAGCGAGGTGAGCGTGGTGGCCAAATGTTTTGCTAGTTGATTATTGCAAACAGCGTGGTTATGGCAGTGTACAAATTCACTGGCCACGCCCGCTACAAAAGTAAACCAAATCTGTTTGTGGCTTTTTACCGCTCCACGCCAACAACTGTTTGCAGATAAGATGTTTATTACACAATTTAACCAGCGGCAGAGTTTCGTTATTAGGAAACATTCTGAGGATAAATCTGCAAGAAGAGACATCAAATACATAATTCAGGAGACGACAGATACTGATCTCTTCAGTGCAGGAGCAGATCAGTCTCGAAATCGGCAAAATGCTGTGAATAATGAGGGTTATGGACAAGTGGTAGTACATCATTAGTGTGTGAGTAACTTGACAATTTGAGTCTGATGGGAGGTGTGATAGGGTAGTCAGTACGATTGCGATAATCAGTGTGACCAGGATGGAGCAGTGGTCAGTGCAACTGCTTGATAAGCAGGAGACCGGGGTTCGAATTCCGGTCTGACGCAAATTGTCAAGTTCCTCCATTGATTTAAATTAGTGTTCACTCGCAGCCAATGTCTGCATTTCCTTTGTGTCTCCAGGAATAATTATTGACATCTCAAAGTCTTGGCAGTAGGGGCTGAGTTTGATAAATAGGTTCAAAATGGAGTTGATACGTCACGCGGCCGGCATCAGTGCCCCTTTCTTGTAGTGTCGTCTTCGCCATCGATTTCGCTTTGGCCGGCTGTGAGTCGGTTTCCACCGCGGGTTCGGCTGTTTATGTCTGCAGCGTCGAGGCAGCAGCTCTCACTGTGGGGGCCTGTTGGTTGCGGTTACAACACGGTCGGGAGACTGGCCCTTTCTTGGTGCGCAGGCTCATTGCGCGTGAATTACTTGAGTGCTGCGGCGATGGGAAGGGTTTGAGTTCTGGCACGAGGCGTGTTGTTTTGGTCTTTCTCGCCATGCAGATCATGTTGAGAAGAAGAGCTTGCCTGAGCGTCGCCTGCCATTAACCGTTGGCTTATGGTATGTCTTCGATTTAAACAGATGCAGTTGTGTACTTAAATATGTTTGCTAATGGTTAACTAATGTTGTCTGCAGTGAAGAGCCTGGTATCTCAAAAGTTGTCATATGTGACATGATAATGGAGCTTGCGCTTTACATCTTAGTTTCCCAATACTTGATGACGGATCTGCAACTAGGCCAAGGAAACCCAGTGAGGTCAGCTTTATTGAGTGATGGTATGTACGCAATTGCGGTAACCTCGGTGATAAGGTACCAAAATTTGCACCTGAATTAACGAGTAATGAAATACTACTCTATGCAAGTGTAGCTCTGGGCGACCCTTGCCCTGTTAAGGTAGTACTCAGCTGTTGCTACTACGTTTCGAGGGACAATCTCATTTACGCGTGTATTACAGCGTTTCTTAAGAGTTAAGTTAAAAAAAAAATTGACCAGCCTTTCTGTTTCAGTGTTACGTTTGATTCTTTATGTAATTTCAATGTGAAACAGGAAGTGTGCTGTTATAGTTGATTTGTGTTTCAGTTGGGCGGAGCGCAGTGTGTTTCCTCCGGTTCGGTAGCACGTGGCATAGGGTCTTGACGAGTTGCCCGTTGCCAGTGGAACTGTGTTTCGCTGGACAGGGCGCCACGTGCCTGGCCTTCTGTCTCTATATCGTGCTGAGTATTGCTGTTCTCTTTGTTCCTCGCTCTGTCAGGTCGATAAGCTTTGTAGCCTCTTGCTTTGCCGCCTTGGCGGATGCAGCTTCCGCTCGAAATATGAATTCAAACTTGTAAAACTGGGTCACTCTGCAATTAGTACCTGATCAGACAGCTGGAGCCTCCGCCTTATTAATTATGTATTCCATTATCAGCCATTTTTATCATATTTGTACCTTGTATGCTGACTGTGAAGTTTAATTCTTATTAAGGAGGGATTCACGTGCGTATGTACTGAGGGAATGTTTAGATGCCGAAAGGCTGGTTTTTATTAATCGTTTGTTATTTAATTAACTCCTACCTGTATTGGTATGAACTGGATTATTCCTTAATCAGAAGTTCGAGTCCCCGGTGTCTTAATAGCCGGGAGTTCAAGTTTTAGAAGTTGCCTTATTGTTACTTGTGTTCATTATGTTATACCTTAATGTTATACCTTGGTATAAATTTATACTTCAAAAGACAAATTATTCTACAGGATAGCCGTGCGGGTTCGGAGTTTAGCAAGTTTTATTCGTATTATTTCATTAACATATATTTTCTTAATGCTTTACTGATTTGTTACGCAGATTTCAACAGCACTTTAAGAAAAAATTATTTTCTTTCTTAAATTGATGTATTTAAGGTATTTAAATTGTGCAAGCTAATAAACAATTTTAAACACAAGCTGTGTATTTTTGGTAATTAGGGCCGTGTTAGTTCCTGTCAGACTATTGGACGCAAATAACATGTATGTAATTCTTTTTTGTTTTGAAAAAATAGTTACTGGCATACAAAAGCCTTAGGAGTAGGAGACGAGCACCATCAACAGGTTCAAAAAGGAATTATGTGCAACAGTTACGCATGCAGAAAGATACTAATTCACGGCAGTCTTAAAATTGAAGAGTATAACGACAAAAACGGCTTAATTCATTTACCTTTATCTGAGTGTTTCATGCATTCCTCCTCAGTTTTTCTGTCAAATTGTTTTGTCTTCTAAAGCAGATTCTAATTCATCACAATGCAGCTCTCTGCCCTATGACGTATCATCTCCCAGACTCTTTGAAGTTCTCCCGTTGGTCACTGTAGATGCTGGCATGTACTGAACAAGTGACCTTGGCAGTATCTACACCAGAGGATGCTTTGTGAATGCTTTGTTACGGTAATCAGATATACAAGAGTCGGTTTACGACATTACCAAGCTAAGGTGGCCGAAGGTGAAAGCGTTATACAATAGACCAGAAACAATAACTATAGCTGAGTGAATACAAAAAAATTGAAATTGATCTTTTTCTACAATAAATGGGCTATTGTAGCGCCTCAGCATTATTGTCTGGAATGTGTGCAGAACCGGCTCCGTCCAGTATTTCCACAAGCAAAGGTCTATCTGACTGACACCTAACGAACGAGGAAGCCATGTTGCTGAGGTAGCCTGACTAATTGAGTGGTCCTGAAATGTTAGTATGAGATGTTCAACCTCCCAGTGGAAGAAGTTTTCACCAAGAGTGCAAACTCATAAGCTGAGACACGTTCCTGATACATTCTTTCTGCACATAATGGGGATTTACGTCATCCCAAAGAGGCTGTTCCTCAAAATTTACAAAATCTTCGCCCGAGAACCCAGTCTCGTCCATAAATACAATGTGAAACCTGGAATAAACGTTTGCAAAAGACATTGACAGTCTGCCACGGTTGTCTTGCAGACATCGGTCTAATGGGCGCTGAGCGTGCTATGGATATGCGACACCCTGACAAGAAGGTAAGTCACAATTTCCTCATAGCGCGCTGGTATCAGTGTTTCCGTCCTTAAAGTCTGACAGACGCTCCTTCATCATAGGCATGTTGACATAAAAGCTTTCCTCAATTTATCTTCCGATATACTAGGGAATCTCTACCTCTAAGACGGTGTAAATGTTAGTTGAATATTGTAAGTTATGGTCTCTGTGATAGAGAGCTCAGTTTGGCAAACTATGGTCTCTGATGACACCAAACAAGAACGTCAAGTCAGCCACATAGCTTGGGAAGCGGTAGGCCCTCTATGCTACCAGGCTGAGGGAACGGAAAATAAATGTACTGATTTCGTATATATGAACAGCACAATAAGAGAAAACACACAAAATATTTTGATTTGTTGCCAAATAACTGCAATATCCACAAAGACACATCAGACGCATTGCTTGTGGAGGGATAGAACTCCGTTGCTAGCAAGCTGTGGGAACTGAAAATAAGTGTACATAGAAGATTTTGATTTGTTGCCAATTAACGGCAATATTCACAACGTTATTTTGAACAAGATGGCTGACGTGGCATAGCGCTCTCACATGGTTTCAAAAGAGTAATACGTTCTTACGGAAAAGGTCAAATTCTTCATTATTATTATTTGTGTGCTGTTATTAAACTACAATACGTAGTTCACTCAGAGAATTTCAGTTACCTCTGTGTAGATAGAAAAATGTAAGAAAAAATTGAATTTAAAGAACTAAGCAGAATCATACGCCCAAGAAAGCGGAATCACTGATATGCCGACCGAAAATGTTGACGCTTCATCATGCGAAATGAAGTCGGAGGGTAAGAGAGAAAAACACTTCTTTAGCTATTCCTGATAACAAATTATGAATATTTCTCTCTACTGCAAGATAAATGTCACATTAACCGACAAAATTATCATCGCAGCTCGATGCTTTCACATCCGAAATTTCGGCACTGAAAGCTACATACCAGGGCATTCCTGAGGCATTCCTAACAGACGGAACACCCTGTATAACACAATTTGTTCGGAAACTAGGTAGAAACGTGGATAATATTTCAGCTGAAGAATTAGTTACGATAAAGGAAGAAATCAACGTGCAGAGATAGTTTTCCAGGATACTTCAAATTCGATTTCGCTTAATGTCACCTAGATCAATGAAAACTTAGATTCAGAGCTACAACTTGTTATACAACAGTCTCTTAGCGAAGTGTTATCGGAGAGGGGTACTAAAGAGGATTTAGATAAACCAATCAAACAAATGGTCCGTTACATGTCACCCTCCATTGACAATGGCAAATGGTGACTGTAACAGTCTGTCACCACAGCACAGAATGTGCATGGATGAAATAGATCAAACTTATCTGTCACATAACAATTTGTTGTATGGAGGTGCAGGCAGCTTCTTCTTTATCATCTGTTTTGTTAGAAGAAAGTTTATTGAAACACTGGCAGTTCCAGGTTTTTACACTCGATTAGAGAGTATAAGATATCAATCCTGTTGTGTTCATAATATCGCTTAAGAGAGTGTTTCCTAGGTCTCAGACAGCAAAATAGAAAATGCACTTCACTATCGGGTTCACCCTAGAGGAAGCCGTACTTTAGGCAACAGAAATGGCCGAATGCTGACAAACCTTTTAGAAACCTGAGAAAGCGTTCTTGTCCAAGTATTAAGTCACACTGCATCAACGAGATATTCTGTAAAGAAGTGCTAAACTGGGAGCAAAACCACATTAGACAAGGAAGTCACCAAAAGTATTTTGAAAAGTATTTAAATAAAGCAGATATTTTGATGTGCCAAATTCACACAGATATGAGTTGCGAATGCTTCAGGCAAAGTTGCCTCTGGACATAAGTGGAGATTCACCCTACTTCCAGAGACAACACTAGAACACCTCATCCCCATACCGGATTCCGTTCATTTAATATATGAAGATTCTAAGATGAGTAACGACAGTAACTATAGTGTCATGGGATAGTCCACTCTGTCTCATACACACAGTTCCTCTATCGAGGATTACAAAACTCTTGCATGAACATTGGAAGACCTCTAGCGGCGCCTCTGCTGGACAGCACAGAGCATGTCAACCATGCCCTGCCAGATTCTAAATGGAATACGAGCACATAATAGGTACCACCCCCGATTTCATAGTAGTTGAGTAGGTCAGTGGCGTCAAAACAATACTAATCAGCTGAATTCCCCCTACGTCAATGTTGTTCACACCAGTAAAGTGGTCCAGTACAAAACAGTGCTGTTGATATGAGATGGGAAGCACAAAATCTAACATTCATTCGTGTTATGGCGATGGAAGAATCCTGCTCGACTACAACACTCTCATCTAACAAGATTCGACCACATTGTGCCCTCCAGTGATGGTTGTGAAATGGAGTGGACGTAGAAAACCTAATTCAGTGAATTTGTTAAGATATAATGAAGAAATGGACATAAGAGATTATTTAGGTACTTAACATTATAAATGCTGTGATCACTGTAAAAATATAAAACAGGCCTCTGTTAATGGTACTGTGAGAAAAATTTTGACTACAGTTATTGTTCACACAGGTTTTTCTGTAAACGTGATAAAGATGAAAGCGAAACATGATAATTGCTGTCAAAGCATGGGAGTCGAGACTGTTAAGACGAAAGTTTTACAATTTAGTAAACAACCACTACACTGTAGTACTGTGAAGAATGACAAGAACAATGTAACTGACGAGGCAATAGCATCTTAACCTATTAACTCATAACAGCATTCTGGACTAAAAGAATTGTTGTAGTATATAACCATTTTAATAGGAAGTCATGTATCATACATATCATATTTAAATACTTACACATAGAATTTAATCGACAAACTTTTACTCCATCCTTCTGACAAAACGAGAGATGATTTACCAAGGCAATACAGCAGATGTTATAATGGAAAATTCTAGAAACTTCACTGTGTTCTTACCGCAGCCCTCTATTAAGTGTAGCTAACCCTAGTAGTAATGTCTTTCTCTTACTGGGCTATTAATCAAATCGTTGTTGCAGTTTGTACAAGACCAGAAAATCTGGGGAAAAACAATTATAAAAATTTCATGGTGTTACGTGTCTTACATATATTGATCTGAGTTTCTAGACCAGGCAAATGCACCTCTGAGAAGAATCTGTGAAGTATATTGCATTAATTTTTGCAGAAAGGGGCTATCAATTTAGAGTGTTAGTTTTTTGATTGAAAGTAACTCTATTAAAGAAAAATAGAGCATGGAGTATTTAAAAAAACCTCAGGTATACTTTGAAGCAAACATGCTCTAGTGAATTCTGAAATTTTACATCATGCTGACATGTCACAAGATTTCTTTATTGTCACTGAACCTTCGTTTTCAGGATTCGTTGGTAAATGTGAAATTCATGTAATAAGTTTTGCTAGTCGTAAACGTTTTGAATGTGAATGAGACTATTCTGCCACAGAGAACGATACCCTGGCATTAATGTTTGCTTTTAAAATGTAAGTAGCATATATGGTAAACGTGTTGGAATTTTATGTACTCATCAAGCTATAAGTTGTCTCATGACTTGTCAACTGCCTCGCACATTTTGGTCTCTGTTCTTAAAGGAATGTGATTTTGAAACTTAACATACTTGTGGAAGGGACAGTCTAGTAGCAAAAGCTTTGTCTCACTTGCATCAACGCCTACCACAATTTATGAAACTTGTGGAACCAACCTCAAATTTCACAGTACTATTGTTGTGCGACAGCAATTATGTACAAGAGTTCTTCAACATGTGTAATAATGTATCAGCTTTAGAGACTGCTGACCATTTTGGAAGAAAGTTACTCCACTGGAGTACTAAATAACCACTACGAAATACTTAGCAACATACTGTTCTACAGGTGAAATGTGCAGTCCTACACATTGTGTATACGTATTTCCATACCTGTCAAGGTGCTTTGATCTGATATACACATCACATGTGGGGACATCACAGTGTGGGAAACTGTTTGAAAAGATCACTCCTTATTGTTACTTTATCAACATGTGAAGTCTTGAGCAACTGCTACTAAAAGAGCATCTAACATGTATCAGGAAGCAAAACCATAAACAATTGTTCTCATACTGAAGTGTACCCTATATTACCAAACGAATCTTTGCTGATTGTGTCTATAGATATCATCGGTTCACTGCCTTCAGATAGGGACAAGGTCAAATATCTGGTAACACTCTACGATAATTTTTTCAAAATACACTCCTGGAAATTGAAATAAGAACACCGTGAATTAATTGTCCCAGGAAGGGAAAACTTTATTGACACATTCCTGGGGTAAGTTACATCACATGATCACACTGACAGAACCACAGGCACATAGACACAGGCAACAGAGCATGCACAATGTCGCCACTAGTACAGTGTATATCCACCTTTCGCAGCAATGCAGGCTGCTACTCTCCCATGGAGACGATTGTAGAGATGCTGGATGTAGTCCTGTGGAACGGCTTGCCATGCCATTTCCACCTGGCGCCTCAGTTGGACCAGCGTTCGTGCTGGACGTGCAGACCGCGTGAGACGACGCTTCATCCAGTTCCAAACATGCTCAATGGGGGACAGATCCGGAGATGTTGCTGGCCAGGGTAGTTGACTTACACCTTCTAGAGAAAGTTGGGTGGCTCGGGATACATACGGACGTACATTGTCCTGTTGGAACAGTAAGTTCCCTTGCAGGTCTAGGAATGGTAGAACGATGGGTTCGATGACGGTTTGTATGTACTGTGCACTATTCAGTGTCACCTCGAAGATCACCAGAGGTGTACGGCCAGTGTAGGAGATCGCTCCCCACACAATGATGCCGGGTGTTGGCCCTGTGTGCCTCGGTCGTATGCAGTCCTGATTGTGGCGCTCACCTGTACGGCACCAAACACGCACACGACCATCATTGGCATCAAGGCAGAAGCGACTCTCATCGCTGAAGACGACACGTCTCCATTCGTCCCTCCATTCACGCTTGACGCGACACCACTGGAGGCGGACTGCATGATGTTGGGGCGTGAGCGGAAGACGGCCTAACGGTGTACGGGACCGTAGCCCAGCTTCATGGAGACCCCAGGAGCAACAGTGTCCCTAATTTGTTGGGAAGTGGCGGTGCGGTCCCCTACGGCACTGCGTAGGATCCTACTGTCTTGGCGTCCATCCATGCGTCGCTGCGGTCCGGTCCCAGGTCGACGGGCACGTGCACCTTCCGCCGACCACTGGCGACAACATCGATGTACTGTGGAGACCTCACGCCCCACGTGTTGAGCAATTCGGCGGTACGTCCACCCGGCCTCCCGCATGCCCACTATACGCCCTCGCTCAAAGTCCGTCAAATGCACATACGGTTCACGTCCACGCTATCGCGGCATGCTACCAGTGTTAAAGACTGCGATGGAGCTCCGTATGCCACGGCAAACTGGCTGACACTGACGGCGGCGGTGCACAAATGCTGCGCAGCTAGCGCCATTCGACGCCAACACCGCGGTTCTTGGTGTGTCCGCTGAGCCGTGTGTGTGATCATTGCTTGTACAGCCCTCTCGCAGTGTCCGGAGCAAGTATGGTGGGTCTGACACACCAGTGTCAATGTGTTCTTTTTTCCATTTCCAGGAGTGTATATCAGGATAGATGCCACAAAATCTATCACAACAACTTCGATTATCAAAAGAGTTCTTAGCAACTGTATATCTGCTTTTGACAAGCCTGCACCATTGGTTTGTGACAATGAGTAAAATTTTGAGTTATAGGTAATGCAAACTCGAAATTAAGCATTTTTAATATCGATATTTAATTTGGATTGTAAGCCAGCAACGAGAACTTTTCGCGAGTTTCACCATTTCAGTGCACTCATTTATCGAACCAATAAACACTCTGTATAGAATATCTTTGACTATTTGAGCAAACAGTAAACACTCTGCCACTCTGTTCTACACAATGCAAATTGGCTGAACTTATATGTAAAGTAAAGGAAAGGGACAACTGGTTTGCTCTCTTCGGCGGTGGCTTCCAAGAGAAGACGATGAAGTAAGGCAATTCTAGAGATGTTTACAGAACATGCATGACTGAGAAAAACGTATCACAATATGAAGTTAAGCAACGTGAAAAACTATCAGACATGGACTGTGTGTGCTTTTGAAGTCACTCCAATTTTTTTCTTCTTCAATATAAGAACAGTAAATGGCAATTACTTTGCAGCAGTCCTTACAAATCAATCAGAATTCCTCATGAAAAAAGTTACTGGTTAGTTTCCAATAAAACCAATAAAATAAAGAAACTATAGTCTCATTATGGTCTTAAGAAATAGGTACTCCAACGATTAGCTTTGTTCATGTATCGCTAATAACCGTGAATAGATGAAAGATTAGTTCTTTATGAATAATTAGCTGTGAATAGGTATTAACTTAATATAATAGGAGAAAATCTTTGATCCATATCTATGGAGAGAATTCACAGGGATTTGGAGAAGTTTCAGTCAATAAAACCACTTGTACTTAAGCAATTATTACATGTGGTTAATACTTGTGACTATGACTTAGAATATACAATCTTTGTCGCAGTAGTTACACACATGAGATAACGGAGTACTGGACATGACCTGGCTGTATCTCATAATGTCTGAGTAAATGTATGTATTACTATCTTTTGTCCTCAGAGAAGGGAGATATTTGTATATGGAGCTAGATCCTTCACAGTGTAGATAATTTATTCTACCTCTTCCCCAAAGTAAGAAGTATTTTTCTGTCAGAAGCATTTATTTGTGTGTGTGTCCTGAAGTGAATGAAACCAAACCTTCCTAAATGAGGAAAATGATTTCATTATTAGTTGGCTTCTGCATATGTGATATAACTTGTGATCATAAAATGTGAATAAAATTTTAGATTTGTGTCACTGGCGTTCGAAGTCCTATGGACAAAAGTATTGATAAATATATGTGGGCTTTGAGTAATTACATTTTGACTTGGCACATCACAAACACCCTGTAAATATATTACTCTGCTTTGAGCTAACACACTGAACTGTCCAGTGTTCCGAATCACATTTTGCGTATGGATTCGATCTTAATAAAAAACAATAAATAAAAAATGACTTTCTGGACTTCATGAATGGTGAGACACTAAATTATACCGACGTTGCACTAGCTCAGGACACACTTATAAAATGCTTTGCTACTGCATGGGAACTTATTTTGTGAGTGGATTATGTGTACCTTTCTCTCTCTCTCTCTCTCTCTCTCTCTCTCTCTCTCTCTCTCTCTTGCTTCTGGGAGGGTACAGTGAAACCGTAAGGGAAGGAAAACCCATCATAGTGGTAACGTGTGTTGAAATGGACGACCAGGTTAATAAACTAACAGAAACCCTGTAAGGAATTTTGCACTTACCTGATCGAAAGAAACAAACTGTTTTGATGTTCGTGCTGCTGTGGGGAAGATTAAAATCCTCTCCATATGTGGGAAGAAAGTTTTATCTGCACTAACGGTCACTAAGTAACTGTGTAGGACAGGTAAGAATCAGAGCCCTTCGGCGTGCACTAACTCAAAACCCCATTAGGCTCCGGCAAAACTCGATTGTTGTCGTGATGTACTCACTGTGCATGAATATATTACTAACATGAACTCTACATATATGTAAAAGTCGTTTGCCAAACGGAGAGACTTTTCAGTGGATTTTATAAACATAAATTTTTCGTGACTGCACTTCACCTCATTTGCAGATTCAAGGCGACAAATGAGACATTACATGGCAGAGTACTCAACGCTAAGTAAAGCTATAAGGACGAAATAGAAGAGGTCCACCCAAGCTGAACATGGATCCCGTTCCTTAATTTAAGTTACTCTTCGTCATTCCTATATTTATGTGAGAGATTTCTTTGTATTAATAAACTTCTTTCTTTCAGCACAACCTATCTAAGATGTGCCTTACGTATTTCTGATTCCTTTGTAAGACTGTTCCACGTATTCCTGGTTTTGATGGACTACCTGATGCACCTTTGAGATGCAACGAAATTACGCTAATGTTACTTACCTGGCGTACCAGTCATCAGCCATACTGTCCGATCCTGTTCTTCATGATTGGTTCTTGTGCAACCAACAACCGTCGCCTGTGTCTAGTCCTTGGGTTCACCTTCTATCGTCTTCTTCCGCATAACTTTAAGAGAATCACAGTAGTCCAACACCTTACAATTTCTGATATCCAACGTCATAAAATCTGAACTTAAATCATATTCTCACTACAATTATGTTGCATGTCATATATGAATTATACCATGTTACCTGTGTCAGTAGATGAACACAAAGACAAAGACAATGTCTAAAGACCTATACATCAATACTGATAATGCAAACCAAAACACGTCTGAATGGGTATAAGTTGTGCAATCCGAGAATTTTAGGACATGTGTCGAATGTCACTTACCCTGAGCAGTATCTTTTGTTCAATTAAAGTGTTTGAGTGTCGCAATTTTTCTCAGGTTTCCGGTTGACCGAGTACAACAGAGGGCATGGAGGGGGGCCAGGGAGGGAGTGGAAATTTCCTTAAATGCATTCATGACGGTGAAACTAGATGCAGAGTTTAAACGTAAGTCATGACATATAATGTTACACTTCTAAGTAGGCTGTTTAGGTTCTTATGTTGGTACCGCCATGTAGCGCTCTGTATGAAAACAATGACTGTTCTGTGTGCAGTCTGTGGCTGGTTGGCATTGTTGAAATATTCGCTATTGTGGTGTTGGGCAACTGCGTGTGAACAGCGCAGCGTTGCGCAGTTGGAGGTGAGCCGCCAGCACAGGTGGATATGGGGAGAGAGATGGCAGAGTTTTGAGAGCGGATGATCTGGACATGTGTCAATCACAAAGAGTAAATTTGTAGTACTGTATGTCATGAACGTGAACACTATTAAGGTAAATATAGTGTTTGTTCTCTATCAAAATCGTTCATTTGCTAACTATGCCTATCAGTAGTTAGTGCCTTCTGTAGTTAGAATCCTTTATTTAGTTAGCAGTATTGGCGTTCGCTGTATTGCAGTAGTTCGAGTAACGAAGATTTATGTGAGGTAAGTGATCCATGAAAGTTATAGGTTATTGTTAGTCAGGGCCATTCTTTTGTAGGGATTTTTGAAAGTCAGATTGCGTTGCGCTAAAAATATTGTGTGTCGGTTTAGTGATGATCAGAATAAGTAAAGAGAGTAATTTCTGAGTACGTTTACTTTTGCTCAGCTGTTTGAAAAGCAAATAACGTAAGAGGATTTCCAGCACAGTAATTCATAAATTTTTCTAAGGGAACGTTTCATATGTTGACCCTTAGCCGATGATACCTCAGTGTAATCTTATGATTTTTTTTCTTGTAGTGTGTAATTAGTGTAGCTATTGTTTATTGCTAGCGCGTAATTATAGACAGAATTTCCTCTGTAGTTGTAGTTTTTCATTGTTGTATACTAAAACAGTTGTGGCATGCATGTAGATATGCACCAAGTATTTCGCAGCTGCGCTTGCAGTTAACTAGATATTATTTTCAGTGCTATGTTCAGGTGCTTTTTTTTTTTTACTCTTTAAGTAGTGATTTTCTTGTTATCGTGTGAAATACGGATAATTATGGCGTGTGGAAAACGTAACACTAGGCTCCAAAGTAAATTGAGAAATGATAGTGACGACGAGCGTAGCTTATCAGCACCACTGTGTAATGAATTAACAGACATTCAAAGTAATAATTTGGTAATTGTGCATAGGGAAAGGGAGCAGGCGGCAAATAATGGTGTAGACAGTGAAACAATTAGTGAACAGGGAGGCATTATAGATCGATCGGTCGAAACAGCTCGCCTCAGGAATCCGAAATGACAGGACACAATCTTGCAAATACTGTAGATGCAGTTTTGCGTCCTCGCCGTTTTCTCAAATAAGTGAAAACACATTTTCTGCTTTTCAAAATGCGAATATTGCCGGTTCAAATGCACTACCGAATAGCACTGAGGAACATGTATCACTCACAAGTGCATTGTTATTACAATTAATGCAACAAATGGGACAAAAGCTTCAAAAGTTAGACACGTTGGAACAAAACCAGAGACAAACACAGCAACAGCTTCAAAAGTTAGACTCAGTGGAACAACCGCTTGAACAGACACGTGAAGGTTTAACTGCTGAGTTACTTAAAATCGAATCGAAATGTCAAAAAGTCTGTAATGACGTAAAAACACAAATTTGTGAACATTTTCTGCCAATTTTTTTAGCGTCATGGAAAAGCATTACAGAATCACGAAGCAGCCATAAAAGAACTGCAAACTGTGTTCATGTTAATCATGACACCTTGGAAGCTTAAACTGACTCAGTTGCATCTACCGACTCGGTTACGCAACTTGCAAAAACTCAGGAAAACTTAAAGGACACAGAAGATACGACTTAAACGCAAATGGACACTCTGAACCTTGGTTCAGAAAAACACACTGAGGAAAGCTGTTCACTATCGGAGAAAGTAGCCGAACTTTCGGATCAGTTCACTAAATTATCTACAAAGGTAGGCACAAGACCCGCAGCCTTCACTGACACAGAAGAGTATGAAAAAACTAGAAAATTCAAACAAAATCTAAATCAAATCAATACACAGTACAAAAGAGAAATCCGGGAAGTACAAAATTAGTTGACACAGGTAATACAAGAATTACATATTTCACTGGAGACTCACGCTCCAACACGGGAAGAGGGACTTAGAAATACGGAAAAATCACAAAATAATAACACAGGGCCTTTCGGAAAATATGAAAGAAATTGGTAAGGTGCACCGAATTTGAGATGGAACCGCCGACACGAGGTAACAATGACCGATATGCGACTCGCCGACACGATGACTTTGACTATAAGCTGTTCATTACTACACGTAAATTCAAAACATTTAAGAATTCTGGCAACGACATTCATCCACAAGCGTGGCTCCATCAATTCTGTCATTGTTTTCCTCCCAACTGGTCATTAGAACACAGACTAGAATTTATGTGTGGCTACTTAGAGAATGAACCAGCTGTAAGAATGCGATCGGTCATTCACTATTGCCACAGCGAAGGAGAATTTTACCGTGCCTTCCTCTCAGCATATTGGTCTCAAGCCACACAGGACCGAGTAAAACATAGCATCATGATGATGAAAAATTTCGAACAATCTAAATTTTCCAGTCTTGTCAAATATTCCGAAGACATGTTACATAAGAATGAGTATCTTTCAAACCCATACAGCCCCTCAGAACTCATCCGCATTTGCTTAATCAAATTGCCTGAACATTTACGACATATTATTTTGGCAGGACGCTGGAAAGACGACACTGAAGCTTTTCAGGGACTGTTACAAGAAATGGAAATTGACACTGACAATCGCGGAACACGAAAACAGGAGCACGACAATTACAGGTCACATCCGTCACAATTTCGCGATGACAGAAATAATAACTGTACACGACAAGGCTATTCTCACAACGTAAATCGTGACCAAAACAGACATCATCCGTATGACAACCGTTGGCAGAGTAGTAATAACTACAGGGAGAGATCACCTCTCAGCGGTAATGAATATCACATAGACAATCAGAGAAACAGACAATATGGGTACCAAAATAATTATTATCAAGGGAGACAGAATAACTTCAGATACAACTGTCCACCGCGCAGTTACGCATCTAGAAGAAATTCTCCTCCACATGACCGACAAAAAAGAAACTATGTAAACTACCGACAAAACGACAGACCTGAATTTCATCAGAACTGGTGGGATTCAAACAGGGCAGGGCCCTCTCGACAAGGTGAATTTGGAGAATTAGATCTTCAAATCCCAATAATGACCTGCGCCAACAAAGAGACAGTAGGCTATGACACACCGCTGGCAGCCACAAAACGTACTTCTGAAGCTGACGACATAGCTACCGTGGCTAGTAATTACGTAAAAATGGAAGACATTAGGGATATCTTACTCCAGGAACACGACGTAAAACATAACAACATTGCATATCCTGTAATTCGCATTACAGTAAATGACGTAAAATTTACGGCAGTACTTGACTCTGGCAGTCCCATTTCAGTAATTAGTGAAACAGCCTTTAGCAAATGCAACAAATGGAACGCTAGCTCCACACTTCCGTTACGTAAGATTAAATTAAAAGATGCAGTCGTTGGAAAAAGTGTAGATGTACGCCAACAAACCAACTTATAATTCTTTTGTCAAAGCCACAGCTTCTCTATGAACTTTCTTATTGTTCCATTATTGTCGACGGAAATTATATTGGGAGTAGACTTTTTGAATGAATACAAAGCAGTCTTACACTTTCACGATGCTGAAATAAGTTGAGAGAAAGAAGGTAAGTCAATAGCTTTGAAATTTGAAGAATGGGTCTCAAGCCACGACGAGGAAATTAATCGGCTTTACCTCCTGTTAGACAACAGTTCGGAATTTTCGATGGAACTTGGCACTAACAATCTCTCTGCAAGTACTGACAGGGATGATATCGACGGCGTATTTGATACTAATGAGTTAATTCAGAATAAAATTCAAACAATTGAGAATTTTAATGACACTGATAGACAGGACCTTTTTGGGATTTTACAAGCACGTTCCGCAGTTTATACTCACAAAACAGGAACAATTAAGGGATTTCAATACCAATTTCGTGAGCATACTAAATTTTGTGTTAGGTCATACGTAATTACGGCACATTATTGGGACCATGTTAGAACATAAATACAATCTATGCTTGACGAGGGCATTATTAAGCCTGCAACAAGCTCATACAACAATCCATTACATATTGTTGAGAATAAAAATGGATCGATCTGGCTTGTCTTAGATTCAAGACAAATCACTACTATCATTATTCCTGAAACAGAGAGGCCGCAAACCTTGGAAGAAGAACTTCTTCAAAATTTTTGTGGTGTGAAAGTGTTGACTTCCATTGATCTCAGATCCAGCTTTCATCAGATCGAACTTCATCCAGAATGTAGAAAATAGACAGCTTATCTTTGTTTTGGTGTTTGCTATCAATTTCGGAAACTTCCTTTTGGTTTGAACATTTCTTCGGCAGCATTCATTCACGGGCTAAATTCCTTATTACCTGAGTTCTTAAAACGTCACATCATCTTATATTTGGACGATATTCTGATAGCAGAAGTCTCACGGGAACAACATAATCGCATCCTCAACAGTGTGTTACGTATTTTTGCAGAGTCTGGAATTACAGTTAACTTGGAAAAGTCTGAATTCGGTAGGACAAATGTGAAGCTTTTGGGACACATTATATCTTCTGAAGGCATTCAGCCGGATCCTGAAAAGTTAAAAGCAATCAGAGCCATTCCAGTTCCATCACAAAAAAACAAAACATTTCCGCAGTTTTCTAGGTTTCGTAAGTTTTTACCGTCGTTTTCTGAATATGCAAATTGTAGTTACACCAAAACTTTGTTCTCTCACTGGAAAAAATGCTATTTGGAACTGTGAAGAACAGGCATAGCTGGAATTCAGTTATTTGATAGAAGTGCTACTTAACGCGTCAATACTAGCTCATGCAGATCTGTCACAAGAATTCTGCCTTAGCGCGGATTCCTCTAAAGTTGGTCTTGGTGCCCATTTATTTCAAGAAGCCATAGAAAATGACATTATTGTTCAGAAAACCATTGATTTTGCTAGCCGAGTGCTAAAAAAATCTGAAAAAAATGATATCGTTACTTCAGCTGTCACTAGGGCATTTAACAAATTCCGTTTCTTTTTTTCTGGTATGCTGTGATCATCGTGCATTACTATTTCTTATGTCTTCAAAATTAAATCAAGACGTTGGGCATTGTTTCTGCAAGAATTCCACTTCACAATAGTCTACATTCCCGGCAAGGAGAACATTGTTGCGGACGCACTGTCACGCGCACCGGCTGGGCTTGAGAAAAGAACACAGAAGGCAACCTCGAGAAAAATTTCAGTAATCTTTACATTCAGAAAGTCGCCTTTGAAAACTTCATCACCACATCTTTAAAGGACATTTCTCATGAACAAGATAAAAATCCGATTCGGAAAGACATCAAAAGTAAATGGCATGAAAAGATACACACACAGATTCGGCATTATTATCTGGTTAGAAACAACATACTCTTCAAACGCTGCACTGTTGGTGACAAGCTATGGGTACTCTGCATTCCAGACGATTTTGTTAATAAGCTCATTTGGTACATTCATTTCAGCTACCCACATTTTGCTCCACGAAAATGTTATCATATTCTTCGGACGACTTGTTATTTTAACAATATGGAAAAGAGAATTCGAAATGTCTTGTCTATTTTTAAACTTTGTCAAAAAGCTAAACCACCTACCATCTCACATCGTGCTCCGTTGTTTCCTATCATTCCTTCTAAATTAAAAGAATTTGCTGCTGTTGATCTCTTGGGACCCCTTGTCGGAACATCGAATGGACTTCCGTACGTTCTAGTCGCTGTTGAACTTACTTCAAAACTTGTTTCTTTCACACAGTTACGTAAAGCCACAGGACGGTCTGTATCCAACACTTTTGTTAAAAATTTCTTACTTGAAGTTGGACACGTTAGAAAAGTCATTTCAGATAACTGACCTTAAATCAGGTCTGCTGCTTGGTCGCGCATGCTTCGGAACCATAAAATCAATCCGTTTTTATTTCATTGTTCTCACCACATTGTAACCTGTCTGAACGGATTATGAAAGAAATCAATAAGCATTGCAGACTCTATTGCCACAGAAAGCATCAGCATTGGGACATATATTTACACTTATTTCAAAATGTGCTGAATTAAATGCCTCATGTCTTCACTGCTTTACCACCTATTCATGTACTGAAGAATGAAGAACCACCAAACAGAAACAGAGAGCTTGTACCTTTCCCGAATACATGCACCTAAACTTCGACACAAAGACATAATTGATTTGGTTATTAAAAATATAAAATCTGCGGTAGACAAAAGGAGAAAACTACATGGTAAAGCAAATGAAAAACAAAATTATATATTGGGCAGAAAGTTCTTCATTAAAGCTCATTTATTTTCACATAAGAAGAAATACTTGAGTCTCAAATTCTTTCTGATTCACAACAGAATCCGACGTATACCACATGATAATTGCGTTGAAGTTGAAACTCTGCGTACTAGGAGAAATAATCTTTTTTAACTTAGTCTTTGCTATAAAATTTTTCACTTCATATTACATTACTCTTTGTCACACTTAGAAACAGTTAACATGCAACTACGTAAAAAGTTAACTGTCCAGTCAAGAACCTAGGGAACTTATTTAGACAAGTAATTACAAATGCATTGTTGTAGTGAATAGATGACACAGTGTTACTTCTAGGCGCGTAGTCAGGAACCGTGCGACTGCTACGGTCGCAGGTTCGAATCCTGCCTCGTGCATGGATGTGTGTGATGTCCTTAGGTTAGTTAGGTTTAAGTAGTTCTAAGTTCTAGGGGACTAATGAAAACAGCAGTTGAGTCCCATAGTGCTCAGAGCCACTTGAACCATTTGAACCACAGTGTTACTGTGTGTGTATATTCTTGATTTTTTGTTGCACGATTACGTAACGACTATAAGGCTTACATACTTAGAACATATACCGGTACTGCTAATGAGATTTTAATGCAACATTTTGGTATTCTTGAAAGAGATTTTTTTATTTGAAGTACATTCAGTGAGATTAAAGGTGATTTAGCATTTGGTTTCTTTGACAGGTACACGATTATATCACGACGCTAATAATATTTGACACAATTTAAGTTGTTGCTTTTGCGGTGTATCAGTTTTATATCTGCACAATTTTTCTGTATTATCCTGGAAAGTAAAACATGTTTTAGTATTAACTTTATTGGTGTAGCTACAATGAGACAGCCTTTTCCGTAGTACAACAATATGTTACAGTACTTCATCACGGCAGTAAGCGTAGTAACTACGATATCTATACGCAAAGCATTTAACTTTTGTTTATTAAGAGGTAAGTACATTGACTTCTCCATAACTTAGCTTACGGACGACGATAATTACGACACTTGGCACATTTTTTACCCTTAAGTAATGACAGAGATTACCTTACAACACGACGCACAGTTTAGCGCTACAGGACACGCATTTGAGTGATTAATTTTGTACTCAAAACATGTATGTTTAAATATTTTTGAAATACAAAGATACAAAAGGTTTTCCGTGATCCATTTCATTCCATTGCTGTAATCGGTAACACCTGAGGATATAATTACGTTAATCCTCAGGGGGGTACACGCTTTCTTTGTGTACGATGTGTTTGGCAAGAACAAGGAGCCCTAGCTAATATGGTATTTGCTTATACAACTTTACACATCGGTACCATATTTCCCTAACACATAAATACACAGCTATCTGATCATTTTACTGAGGGAGACAAACTTATTGAATTGTATTTTGTCTGTACCTTGTGAACTGTTCATATTATTTCGGAACCATTGTGATACTATGAATGCTTTGAATGATGTATTTGGTATGGGATCATGATTTTTAAAGTACGTTTGACGTAGATGGTACTATTGAAATGAGCAGAAATTTTTTTGGATTTGAAAATATTGCAGAAAGCTACGACGTTTTTGAGATTTGACTGAGGTGTTATGATGGTATTATTACGACGTCGATGTGTATTTTGCTGTTGAGGTATGTTTATGATCAATAAGCTGATGCTATATGAGGGATTTGATTATACTACGTATTTATTATGATGAAATATTGAAGAAGTGTCGACGAATATGCATATGTGTAATAAGGTAAGGAGTAAAGAGTGGTGGTTAGGGACTCTGATTTGTGAAAACGTATGTTGTAATCGAAGAATCGTACTTTAAGAGTTATGAAATGTGTGTACATGCGTGAATGTTTCACAACGCTGGCGAAAATGTTTTGTACACTGTTATATTTATAGGATTTTGTTTCTACACATTTGCAACACAAATTCTCGACCTGCGAAATTTTTTATATGAGACTGTCATTAGCGCAATCTGCTGTCGTAAATATTTCGGTAAGAAATCTAAGTGACTTTGACGTAATGCGTTGTGGGTGCCCTCCTGCCTGGAGAAAAAGCCATAAGTTGGAGAAAAAAGAGGTCATTAAACTCAATATTGACATTCCTTTGTAGAAAGCACCGCAAATATGACACGTCATGACTTGGAAACTAATGATTATACTGTGGAGTTCGTACTTTCTGATATTTACTGAAATGCCTAATGAAATGAAGAGAAATACACTCCTGGAAATTGAAATAAGAACACCCTGAATTCATTGTCCCAGGATGGGGAAACTTTATTGACACATTCCTGGGGTCAGATACATCACTTGATCACACTGACAGAACCACAGGCACATAGACACAGGCAACAGAGCATGCACAATGTCGGCACTATTACAGCGTATATCCACCTTTCGCAGCAATGCAGGCTGCTATTCTCCCATGGAGACGATCGTAGAGATGCTGGATGTAGTCCTGTGGAACGGCTTGCCATGCCATTTCCACCTGGCGCCTCAGTTGGACCAGCGTTCGAGCTGGACGTGCAGACCGCGTGAGACGACGCTTCATCCAGTCCCAAACATGCTCAATGGGGGACAGATCCGGAGATCTTGCTGGCCAGGGTAGTTGACTTACACCTTCTAGAGCACGTTGACTGGCACGGGATACATGCGGATGTGCATTGTCCTGTTGGAACAGCAAGTTCCCTTGCCGGTCTGGGAATAGTAGAACGATGGGTTCGATGACGGTTTGGATGTACCGTGCACTATTCAGTGTCCCCTCGACGATCACCATAGGTGTACGGCCAGTGTAGGGGATCGTTCCCCACACCATGATGCCGGGTGTTGGCCCTGTGTGCCTCGGTCGTATGCAGTCCTGATTGTGGCGCTCACCTGCACGGCGCGAAACACGCATATGACCATCATTGGCACCAAGGCAGAAGCGACTCTCATCGCTGAAGACGACACGTCTCCATTCGTCCCTCCATTCACGCCTGTCGCGACACCACTGGAGGCGGGCTGCACGATGTTGGGGCGTGAGCGGAAGACGGCCTAACGGTGTGCGGGACCGTAGCCCAGCGTCATGGAGACGGTTGCGAATGGTCCTCGCCGATACCCCAGGAGCAACAGTGTCCTTAATTTGCTGGGAAGTGGTGGTGCGGTCCCCTACGGCACTGCGTAGGATCCTACGGTCTTGGCGTGTATCCATGCGTCGCTGCGGTCCGGTCCCAGGTCGACGGGCACGTTGCACCTTCCGCCGACCACTGGCGACAACATCGATGTACTGTGGAGACCTCACGCCCCACGTGTTGAGCAATTCGGCGGTACGTCCACCCGGCCTCCCGCATGCCCACTATACGCCCTCGCTCAAAGTCCGTCAACTGCACATACGGTTCACGTCCACGCTGTCACGGCATGCTACCAGTGTTAAAGACTGCGATGGAGATCCGTATGCCACGGCAAACTGGCTGACACTGACGGCGGCGGTGCACAAATGCTGCGCAGCTAGCGCCATTCAACGGCCAACACCGCGGTTCCTGGTGTGTCCGCTGTGCCGTGCGTGTGATCATTGCTTGTACAGCCCTCTCGCAATGTCCGGAGCAAGTATGGTGGGTCTGACACACCGGTGTCAATGTGTTCTTTTTTCCATTTCCAGGAGTGTATTTTATGTCTATACACCTGATTATGACTACTGTCTTTCTAGTTGAGAGATTTTTTTTACTGCCTTATGAAATGCCATATGGCTAGTGAATGACGTTTCATGCCTTGCTTTATCTATATATTTGCCTTTTTTGTTTGATATCTGGTTTCCAGCTGTGTTGCAGCATTGGTTTTATAAAATAAAATTAACTGCATTTGCTAATATGAGCACTTTCTCTCAACAGATCTATTAAATTATAATTTTATGATCCACATTCTTCCAACAAGGACTACTTGGAAAGGAATGAACAATAAGAAGGGACTAATAACAGTAACTGAATACATAATTTTCTTTTTAAGTACTTGGTAATATTTTTGTAAAATAAGTTGTTGTGGTACACCACTTTAATTACATAGACATTAAGATGTGATTAGACATTTCCCCTATCTGCGTTGTTGTCTTTAGTGTACTATTTTTTCTGCTTGAGCTTTGTCATGTCTGGGTACAATTTATAGCATTAGCTGCTGCTGTTTGCCAGGCATAGTGCTACTAAATTTCACTTTGTATTACTCTGTTAAGCCAGTTTTTCTACTGATTTATTTTTCTTGTTTGCTGCACAGTGCCTTATATTGGTTGTAATATTGCAATTGCTTTGCTAATTTAGATATACTGCTGCTTGCTTTGCCAATTTGCATTTTTTGTCATTGCTGTTTGTGTTAATTTGTTATATGCTGCTGCATTGCCTCGTCCCTTGGTATATATATCTGATCTCAGTGGATTTAAGTTAGCTTAAGAGGGGGTAGACTATATAAGAAACTGACAATGAAAAATAGGGAAAGGATGCGTTGAGAAGTTATATGAAAAACCTTTGGGAAAATATGAGTATTGTACAATGAGAAGTATTTATTTTGAACGAGGATACGAACAAAACAGTAGGGATTAGGGACAACAGGGTTAGATAAGATTTTTTTTTTTTTGCAGGAAATATCTATGTAAGGAAGTTTCCGATTGGACTGCACTACCAAATGTTACACTGAAAACGAACCCTGTCATTTCCTTCAGTGTTATTCCGCTATGTGTTTGTCTACCCTTGTGTATTTGCGTTTTTCCTGTCTTTGTGTGTTTAGCTAATAAGATTTATGGTGTAGAATTTTTCTATTACTAAGCTACATCCACTATGATAAGGAACACTGTTATCCTCAAATTTAATTTGCATTAATGATATATTATTTACTTTGTAAAGATGTTAAGACATTATTTTCGAAAGCTATTCTGATCTTTTATGTATTTACTTATGTCATATTTCCTGCAACACTGACGTATATGTTTATTTCTGTTCTTTTTTAAAGCCTGTATTACTAAAAATGATACCTGTACTATTATGTTCTTTAACGATGTATTTTGTACCTTTGTAATTTTATTCTTATGTTGCAAATTTATAATTGTATAGACACCAGTTCTTCAAATTAAGTTACATTTCATTGCACAAGTTTCTGTTGGTCATAGTATATGCACAATATGTGAGAAGTTGGGGCTGTTAGTGTTTGCACGTTTGTTAATAATTCAGCAAGGGACTGGTTAACATCATTGCTGGTTGTAAGGACAATTCCTAAAACTTTGTGAGTGCACAAGTGGTGGTTTATGGACTTGCTATATTATCCGAAAGAGTCTTCGATGGTGATTGTGCACCTGCACAGTTGTAACAGATGGCTGCTGGCGGTCTCTACAAGGACTGCAGTGCGTCTGCATCATTGATGGTTCCAAAATACCATATTCTCTACCAGGACTACAGTGAGTCTGCTCTGTGATGACCTACCTATCAATATTCTTCAAAACTTCGACTGACTCTGCTGTGGGTTTGCTGTGTTGTGGCCCATTACCTGTCTGCATGTCAAGACTCAGCACTATCTTTCCGTTGGAAGGACATCACTACTTCATCAATGCTGCATGGAAATCTACTACTTCTGTGTGCATTTTCTTTTACTGCGGAGACTTTGTGCACCAAAATTGTAATTAATACTGTGATGAATGATCAGGACTGTCTTTATAGACTGTGAGAAAATTTTAGATTTGATCAACATTCTATCGATAGATGTGTGCATTTGATATATCTGTTAGCGTTAATATAAAAAAGATTTTAAAAACTATGTGTTGGGGAGTTCCCAAAAACAATGTGTAAAATTATTGTGGGGAGCATGGGGGCTATGTTAGCAGGCTGTTTAAGTTTTTATGTTGGTAACGCCAAGTAGCGCTCTTTATGAAAATCACTGGCTGTGCTGTGTGCAGTCTGTGGCTGGTTGTCATTATTGAAATATTCGCTATTGCAGTGTTGGGCTGTTGGATGTTAACAGCGCATAGCGTTGCGCAGTTGGAGGTGAGCTGCCAGCACAGGTGGATGTGGGGAGAGAGATGCCAGAGTTTTGAGAGCGGATGATCTGGACTTGTGTCCATCAGAGAGAGTAAATCTGTAATACTGGATGTCATGAACTGAGATATATATATTAATGAGTTTTCAACACTATTAAGGTAAATACATTGTTTGTTCTCTATCAAAATCTTTTATTTGCTAACTATGTCTATCAGTAGTTAGTGCCTTCAGTAGTTAGAATCTTTTATTTACCTGGTAGTATTGTTGCTCGCTGCATTGCAGTAGTTCGAGTAACGAAGATTTTTGTGAGGTAAATTATCCATGAAAGTTATAGGTTATTGTTAGTCAGAGCCAATCTTTTACTCTTTTGTAGGGATTTTTGAAAGTCAGATTGCGTTGCGCTAAAAACATTGTGTGTCACTTTAGTGTTGATCAGAATAAGTAAAGAGAGTAATGCCTGAGTTCGTTCAGTTTTGCTCAGCTGTTTTCCAGCACAGTAATTCATAAATTTGTCTAAGGGAAAGTTTCAGACTATAAAATTTCCTTTAAAGTCACTTATATGAAAGTCATTACAAAGAAATTTTACACAGCAGTGTTGCTTTCTGAAATGCCTTCAGAATCCGTTAGTGTTCTGTAACAACAACAAAATTGTATGTTCATCTTATAACGGTGACGTTGTTACTGTTCTTATATATCGGCTGTTCGGCATCATGACTGAGTCAGGTGTGAGGTTACGATGAATTGAGAATCCATATACTATGACTGACAGTGTATCCTCCATTCAAGGTACTGTGTAGCAAATCGTTTCACTTCATGTAGCTGCCCTGACTGAATCTGACCAAATCTGGCGGTGAATTTAAAATTAAATCGCTAATGATAAACGTCTTCTAAGTGTACATTATGTCTGTGAAAGTCATTCTGACCGATTTTTTGCCAAAATAATGAGATACAACGACTATTTTATTCTCTCATGAACTTGACTGTTACGAAGTATTGTCCATGTATCTTGAATTCTGTTGTGTAATAATAATCGTATTTAATTTACTTCATTCGTTTTACAACGCATAACCCCACATTTCCGTAATAATAAAGCTGTTTCAACAATTCTTAGCCTTTGGAATTCGTTGGAAGCAGTCACATTTAAATATTTGTATGTCGAATCTGCAATCTATTTTCTTAGATGAAGTTCGATTATTATTATGCAAACTATCTCTTTGCATTCACAATTAACAACAGAATTTGTTGTCATCAATCTCGTTGCATTCTAATGACGACTTCTTGCCCTGTAGTTAATTATTCCGTGAGAATCAAATCAAACTCACCATATATTAGAAATTCTCTCAGGTCACACGGAAAGAGTAAAACAACCAGTACACTCTTTCTTCTTTTAAGATTAGATGTATTCTTTCCTTTCTGGCATAGTGACTTATCCTTCCAGCGATAACATTTTACCCTCATGTCAAATTTAAAATAACAAAAAGAAGAGTCATACATCACAGTATAAACGTCAGTCACTGACTGCGTGATTCTTGACCATAGTAGTTCTGTAACTCAGTCTTATCAGACATTTATTTACGTTTCTTCAGAGTTCAGAAAATTATTTTTGTCTTACTTGCTCTCTTTGTAATTTACAGTAGTTTATGTCGACATTTTTGTTGTTCTGTGTCTGTTATCCACTCCCAAGCTTGATGTATAATGTCGTAGTTTCAGTTTGCAGCCTGAAATTGTTAAGTTTGTTTGTTGAAGTGCGCGTCCAGTCTTGCCGTCAAGGTGCGGTCCCTGACTGTCCGAGAAGCGTGCAACACTCTTTTTCCCTGCCAGTTTCGATTAAAACAAAGCGGAAGTTGATGTGGAGCATCATGGGATATTTTCGCCTCAGGCGCTTAGGTTTAATTAGTTTCTTGAAGTTTCGAAAGGTGGCGATGCTATAGGTAGTCTTAAAAATGGCGTCTGTAATGTAGGAACGTTCCTAGCACAAAGCAGCCATTGAGTATCGCAGATTTTCGTAGGCACTTCCAGAATGTCAACGGAGGCCTGACAGTGAACAAAAGCACGGTGAGTCATTGGGTGAGACGTCTGTAATCAACGCAACAAGGTCGCACAAACCTATCCGATCTCTCGCAGCCGGCCGCTGTGGCCGTCGGTTATAGGCGCTTCAGTCTATAACCACGCAGCTGCTACGGTCGTAGGTTCAAATCCCACCTCTGGCGTGGATGTGTGCTATGTCCTTAGGTTAGTTAGGCTTAAGTGGTTCTAAGTGTAGGCGACTGATGACCTCAGATGTTAAGTCCCATAGTTCTTAGAGCTTTTTAAACCATTTTTTTGATCTCCTGCGTATCGGCCGACAACCCGCAGCTATGACCCCTGGAATGTTTGAACGACTTGAGAGTGCTCTTAACCACAAAAATTCAAACGAACTACTCCTTCTCCATGGCAACGCAAGGTGCTACACTAGGCTACTCTCACGAGAGGAGCTCAAAGAACTACACTGTACTGCTCTCTCTCATCCACCATACGTAGACCATGTCTCGCACCTTACGACTTCAACCTGTCTGGCTCAATGAAGGAGTCACACCGCGGGTAGCAGAACGTGGAGCCGGCCGGAGTAGCTGAGCGGTTCTAGGCGATACAGTCTCGAACCGCGCGACCGCTACGGTCGCAGGTTCGAATCCTCCCTCGGGCATGGATGTGTGTGACGTCCTTAGGTTAGTTAGGTTTAAGTAGTTCGAAGTTCTAGGGGACTGAAGACCTCAGCAGTGAAGTCCCATAGTGCTCAGAGCCATTTTCGGAGAACGTGGATGATGAGTAGGTTACTGATTCAGCAGAACGTTGGCTCTGACGTTGATCAGTAGACTGGTACCATGCGGGCATGCAGCCCTTCCAGAAAAGCAGTGTAAGGCAGTCGCAATAAACGGGGATAATGCTGGAAAATAATATTTTTCAGCCGAAAGAGTCGGAAATAACATGGCGTATTGGAATCTTGAATAAAATCACCCTGCTTTCAGAAAAAAATTATTCCATTGTTGACTGACTGCACCTCATAAATATCCTACATTTAAATACGTTGTTATAAAAGCTGTAGGATGCAGTGTGGCTTATGATTAAGCTGTTGTATTTATTGTTACGCCTCATGTCAATGAAACTGGGACAGATTTATTACTTTATTGCACTACTGCTTTAAACAAAATTAAATTTGTTTCTTAGGAATAAATATTTTCTTAGCCTTCTAACTTTCGCTTCTAGCTCCTCGCTCTCAACCTCTCAGTGAATGTGTGTGTGTGTGTGTGTGTTTGTGTGTGTGTGTGTGTGTGAGAGAATCCCTTCTGACTGAGCCGATGCAAGCCTGCATCTGACAAGCTTAAAAAGTATGCAATAGAACTGCCAAAAACGTAAGCAGCAGGACCTGCTACGTACAAGTTTCATAGATCATACACTGTTGTGACACTGAAATGGTTAAGGGTTTGCATCCGTTTTCCTTTTCCTTGTTCCGGACATCGACTATATGTTTCAAATGGCATGGTGCACAACTTCCTGTTTAGTAGTGGTGGAGCGGGCGCTTGACCGCGAGTGGGTTCGTCAGCACAACCGCACTCTGCGGCGTAATCAAGGCCGGCGCGAGAGCTGTCGTCCAGGTACGTGCCGGCCGCGCTGAAGGACGCAATCGCGCTCACGAGCACCGGCCAGTGGCAGCGGCCGCAGCCCCTCTAATCTCGACTGAATACTGTGCGTCGCGGACATCCGGTGGAACAGCCAGGCGGGGGCGGAGAGGAGATGAGCCTTCCGTGGTCGCAGCGTGGAACGGGAGGAAAAGCGGAGGAAGAAGGACACGGCGGCAGCAGCAGCGGGAGAACCGCTGCGGCTGACCCAGGGCGGGATGAAATTCCTGGGCTGTGTGGCGGCTCTCTTCACGCGGTGAATGGTTTCTGCCGCAGGGGCTGGGCGCAGCGTGGCTAAAAGCGGTTGTGGAAAAGGATGAGGGGGAAAGTATGAGGGGAAAGAGGTAGGGGGACGTAGGGGCCGTCGGCAATGATTACTGGCGTGAATGCTGCTGGCGGAGCGTCAGCCGCCTTGACAGCACACCTGCCGACCTACATACGCTGTCCAAAGCAGGATACCGGAGTCTCATTTACAGCGGGATATTTGCAGTCGCCGCTATTAGTGATTCCTTCATCAGTAAGTGAAAGTATGAGCAGAGTTTATGTGTGTGTATGTGAGCCTGCGTGCGTATGTTTGTGTGTGTGTGTGTGTGTGTGTGTGTGTGTGTGTGTGTTTGTGTTGGGTGGAAGGGGGGTGAGTGGGAGAGTGCACGGGTTGGCGTACGCTATCTCACTGGATTACAGCAAAGGAGATAAACAGTCTGCTAATGTGCATTACATCCAAGCTTTAGTAAGCGAACATCTAGTTGTAACCGCTCAATGTCATTCAATACGATCATGACGACACCCCTCGATCGACTTTAACACTCGTGGTGTCACTCGCCTTCATTCATGGCAGTGGAAGTATGAAAATTAGTGACGCTAGCTCAATGGTCGTCAGTTGATTTAAATGTATTTCCCGGCTGACACTTAATTCAATTACTGTCACGGGGGTGAGGATAAGGAACACATCTTGGTGGTACCAGCATTATGCGTATTTAGATGTTCGATTAATCTGAATGGTTTGCAATGTTCCAGCGATTCTATTCGAACTAAATGCTGATGTATCGACAAGGACCATTTTCGCAGATAAACATGCAAGTACGAAATGGACGTTCAGTTTCTCAATATAATTCGTCGCACTCACACATTATACATCCGCTGTAAGAACAATTTCATGCATTTACAGTTTTGGTATCCCAAAAAATTTGTTGGTTAAATATTATGACGATACTTTGCATACAACTTCCACAGATATTGTTTATCATGTAGTCGAGACTACGTAGTGAAGCCGAAATCGTGGATAAAATTGAAATGTAGTTTGTATATTAACACTTTTCTTTTCACTAATTAAATATGAAATATGAATCGGGACTGGAGGTGATGATCCTGTCTGTAGTGTTGGCAGGAGAGCCAACATCGTGTTACTAGAGGAGGCCGAAATGCACGCGTTTAGCTCACGCAAGCTGGCGTGGAGAGGGAAGAACTATACTGACGTGAGGTCTGGAACATGACAAGGAATGAGAATTCAGAAAGCGGACGTAATTACTTTCGTACTTAACTTTAATCCATCAATGATGAACCTCGCTCTTGACGGTACATGAGCCACAATTTTATATGTTCAGAAGACATACTAACTTTTGGCGCCTTGCTAGGTCGTAGCAAATGACATAGCTGAAGGCTATGCTAAACTGTCGCCTCAGCAAATGAGAGCGCATGTAGTCAGTGAACCATCGCTAGCAAAGTCGGCTGTACAACTGGTGCGAGTGCTAGGGAGTCTCTTTAGACCTGCAATCACTGATAGCGGCGACACGTGGGTCCCACTGACCGCGGCCGATTTAAAGGCTACCACTTAACAAGTGTGGTGTCTGGCGGTGACAACACACTATCCTTCTTTTTTAGTATTTTAGCTCCCCGTTAATTAATATCTGGTAGTCAATAGGCGAACTACTTTTTATGCTGGCGCATTGTTTGTATCAGTTACCCCCGCAACCGTCCAAGGATAATATTCTATTAATGCTCAGCGCACACGCATTTCACCATTTTATAAAATGCAGAGCTACGTAAACTATAGCTTTCCGTTAGGCACAACTTTCGTGGGTTCCACAACTATAATAGTTTCCCAATAGTATTTTTCCCAGCTAACACAAAGATCGAATTACGTTGTCGGATTCATTTTCACTTCACCCGACAATAAACGTCTCTGATCACTTCGTCACAAGTACTGTATCTTAAACGTGCTTGAAGAGTCTTTAAATAATCTCCTTAACTAATTTTGCAGTCGCGTACCACTTTTTCATCGACTAGCCCCATTGCGATAACTGAAGGTAGAGAGCACAATAATGCGTTACATGTTCTTTTATATGCATAAAAAAACAAACGCGCCCCTGTATCTTTCTGCCCACTTTGTCCTTGCTACCTTGCTTTTTATTACTTTCATTATATTGCTTCTTAGTAATACTGTGCAGTTATTAAAGTTTCGTATTACTTTACCCTTTTTAATTCTTCCCCCATTTTAATTAATATGATGCTAATTGACACGCCTGCCCGCAAAGTACCGTTATATAGTTCTGTGATGGTACCGTCAAGCCTAATTTCTGAATAGACATTTTTACTTCACTGTGTCTACAGTAAATGGTAGATGGCTGGCAGTTGGTACACTGAAATGGCGAATAAGTAAAAACAAAAAAAGCTTTTTAGAGAAAACTGTATTTCGAGGGATCTTTATAAAGGGTACCAATTTCTTCCCATGCTAAAACTCGTAATTCTGAAGTTAAGATTATTTCATACATTTTAGAGCTTCACAATTCTGTTCGGCCTTGTCGATTTGTCTAAAATGCATTTCGCCTTAAAAAGATGGTAGGCACCGTTACGATCTTAAGTACCTGTGTTGTCAGTCTGCAGCACTCTGTACATTTTGATACTCAATTTTCCTTTGCTGTTTGTCTATTGCAATAGTTATGCTATTTTCAGTCTTTTGGACTGTATTTACCGAATGGCTTTAGCGTGTTTTGAACGCGTGCGCAGAAACATTGCGAACATTGCCTACCGCAAAATTAAGAGCATTAAACACGCGGTAATAATGATTTGGCACCTAAGAACAGGACTTCCTTTCTTAAACACGTGCGCAATAACATTACGAACATTGCCGACCGCAAAATTAAGATCATTAATCACGCAGTAATAACGCTTTGGCACGTAAGGACAGGACTTCCTTTCACGTTATCTGTAATCTATCAATAACTCAAAAAACACTAAGTGAAAAATATTTTCATATGAATTATGTATTCTCATCACTGGCATCACCTTTTTTTGCACCTTAACGCTATTCACTAAATATGGGAAGCAATAATATTTTTTCTCTAAATTATTCTGCTCTTTATTGTATTCTCACCAGCTGCGTATAATGTTCTGCTTATTATATGCACAGTAGTTTCATTCCTGTATCAATTACAAATATGTTTCGTAAATTTTTGTGTCAGACCTTCTACCAGCTACCACGTGTGATCTTAATGACAAACTACCATATTAATTGAGAAATAAAGATGCATCGGTTTGAAAGAAGCAATAATTCTTATCATCCACTTGAATATTGCTTAGAACAAAAGTAAACAAACATGAAAATATGGTTTCTAGTATACTGCTTAATTTACTATTGATAGTGTAAACAACATACTTTCCGAGAGTTTGCTGTTGCTGCATGCCATCATCTATTACATTACTTGAAAATTGGTAGGCTCCATGTTCTACCGCTCATACTCACATAAACTTTGTTGTGTGGATCATGTCAGTTAAACAAAAAATAAAAATAAAAATATGGCATTTCAGTCCTTTATCGCTATTTCTTATTTTCAATAACCAGTTTTAGGCTAGCTTCCCATTTTCAGATCACATATTGCAGTTGCAGAGCAACCTGTCAGTACAGAACTATTCGTTCGCTGCCATAACCAATAGTTCTGTACTGGCAGGTTACTCTGTAACTGCAGTATATGATCTGAATATGCGCAGCTATCCTGAATCCAGTCATTGTAAATAGAAAATAGCGATCAGAGACTGAAATGTCATATTTTTATTGAAGGAACGATCCCAATAAGACAATCATGTCTAGTTTTGACAAACAAAAAATCATAAAAAAGGTTTGTGTATACGGTGACGTACTAGGTTGAGCACAAAAACCGCAGTCGTCTTTTGGCCTGGCCGCCAGCCTCCTCCATCTTGGTCCATGTACTCTTCTCCAGCTAGCCCGAGCATTCTCATCCTTTCTGATCCCATCAGTCATCACAGCCGAGGTTTTCTCCTTCGTCTCGTTCCTCTGATGCCTTCTTCCGCCGGTTGCCCGTTGATGTGGCTTCCCCGACTCATTATGTTCACAGCCTCCTCTCTTTAATCACTGCCACATTATCTAACGACCTCTAGAGTTTCTACATATCGCGTGTTTTTCTTTTTCTACTATACCCTCTACCCTTCATTCCCAAATATTAGAAATTTTCTTTATGCCCTTTAGGTCAAAATCTAAGTGTCTGACCCGTATAAGATCACAGGCGCATATAAAATTAATTGTTGGTAAGGCGGGTACCAGGTTGAGATTCATTGGGAGAGTCCTTAGAAAATGTAGTCCATCAACAAAGGAGGTGGCTTACAAAACACTCGTTCGACCTATACTCGAGTATTGCTCATCAGTGTGGGATCCGTACCAGATCGGGTTGATGGAGGAGATAGAGAACATCCAAAGAAGAGCGGCGCGTTTCGTCACAGGGTTATTTGGTAACCGTGATAGCGTTACGGAGATGTTTAGCAAACTCAAGTGGCAGACTCTGCAAGAGAGGCGCTCTGCATCGCGGTGTAGCGTGCTCGCCAGGTTTCGAGAGGGTGCGTTTCTGGATGAGGTATCGAATATACTGCTTCCCCGTACTTATACCTCCCGTGGAGATCACGAATGTAAAATTAGAGAGATTCGAGAGCGCACGGAGGCATTCAGACAGTCGTTCTTCCCGCGAACCATACGCGACTGGAACAGAAAAGGGAGGTAATGACAGTGGCACGTAAAGTGCCCTTCGCCACACAACGTTGGGTGGCTTGCGGAGTATGAATGTAGAATGTAGATGAATGTAGAATGTAGTTGAATGTAGATGTAGGTTGTATTATACTCCAGTAGACCCTAATTTTCGTGGATCTTGATAGAAACAGTGACCAACTTTCTGAGTGCAAACCCTAACCCGTTTTCTGCTTGAATTCTTGTCCTTATTTTCTTGGCTGTCTCGTTCCTTTCAGGGAGTAGAAACCAGGCTTACTGGGGCGCCTATGGATGTGTCGTACGCCAAACACTTCGTCTCACCGACTCCCCACCACACTTGACCCTCAAAAAAAAAAAAAAAAAAAAAAAAAGATCTAGACCTAGACAAAAGGAACAACATTGTTTAAATGTTCTCTGCTTTCTATGGTAATGTGTGGTTGGCCCATCACGCTGAACTCACAATTGTTACCAAACTGTTTCATGTAATACTTTACGGAGTAAGGTATGATTACTTCCCCCATCGAAAATTTTAGACGGAACATGTGGATCAGTCAGATGATGGTCATGGTCAACCTCAGTTGATGGTAGAACACATGAGTTACATTAGTACTGGCTCTTAAATGTTTCTTCCGTTTCAAAGTAAATCCTTTCAGCCGACAAAACACACCATTGGAATCAGGAATGTTTAAAATTTCTTACAGATACCACTTACAGAATTCGACAGATTAGGGGAAAGGCATCAACTGATATGTCTTCTACTTTCTGATGGCTGAAAATATGCATTCCAGTCTCATGCAGGACGCTCCACACAATGGAGCTTTGGATACTTTGTTCTTGGGCAATGAATAGTGTGCGTTTGCTGGGGTTTCCTCAATGTGTGACAACATAACTTCTTCAAACTGAGCATGCCGCGCAATGTGAGGTGTATCAGTTTCCTGCCAGTCTACTCCAAGGCGCTATGTTCCACGAACACGGAAATCCAGTCTGAAACGTGTTTGGTTACCTCCTTCCTGAATATTGTTCTGCATACATGTGTCTTGCAGCTCCACTATTGCGCCCCGCCACCCCATTAATGAGATGGATGTCAGGTAACTCGTTTAGAATGTAATCAACCGTTAATAACCGGTAAACACCAACAGAAATTTTCACGGAAACACAACATACAATAAACAATACTAATGCAACTGTTTATCCAGAGATGTGGGGATTGCTAAGAGTGGTGAAAATTTTCTTTTCGTGTACTAACTCTGTTGCGAATCAGACTTCAGTGTTAACGTGTTACATACAGATCAGTCATAACAACTGTGAATGTTGACCCAACGGAAGCTCATTTGAAACCTACTAGTGAAAACTAACGGGCAAATGTGCACCGGTGATAATAGTGTCACATAACTCTTTTCATCTCCCCTATACAGGATTTAACGGGTCTAAATGCAAGTTTTTTTTTAATATGTGGTGGCTTAATATGTACACACATCAGTGTATTTGTTGTATTTTCTTTGCTCCGAAACACCTCACAAACTTCAAGACCCGATTTTTTTCTGCAAGGCCGTACGTGTGCAGCGTAATGAACTACAACTGTCAGAATTAACCATCCATTTTGCATCCACACGTCCACACGTCAAGACATGACTTGCTTCCCAAGGCAAAATAGACATTAAGAACTTGTTCTTGCAACATCTGCTTTGGGATATTGCGATACGTAAATATACACGACTATTATTATATATAATCATTAGTCAGCAAAGGACGTAAATTCCGATCTAATGTTGTTCAGTACACTTTCCCTAGTCACCGATATAAATACTGGCATTTACACGCATTTCACCCTGTATATACATAGTGTATCATAATTAATAACATAAACGTATATAACTGAATTCACACGATATTAGAGATAAAAAAGTCTGAGTTAACTTGGGCTCCAAAATATATTTCTTAACAGCTACGAGCATTTTGCCTATTCGATAGTGTGAAACAAATCTCTTGTATTGCAAGGTCTATGCCGTTCATATTTTGGGAGGGGGCAGCATGGACCTAAGCAAGAAAAGAATGCCTAACACACATGGGCTCTAGAGTGTATCCCTTAAGAATTATGAGCACTTGTTCATTAGAGGAAGAGTGTTCCACAGTGCCGGCCGGAGCGGCCGTGCGGCTCTAGGCGCTTCAGTCCGGAACCGCGTGACCGGTACGGTCGCAGGGTCGAATCCTGCCTCGGGCATGGATGTGTGTTATGTACTTAGGTTAGTTAGGTTTAAGTAGTTCCAAGTTTTAGGGGACTTATGACCTCAGCAGTTTAGTCCCATAATGCTCACATCTATTTGAAACATTTGTTCCACAGTAGCGAGGTTAAACAAGTGCTCGTAGCTCTTAAGATAAACACTTTGAAGCCAAAGTTAAATGGAGATATTTTATCTGTTTTAGTCCATACTACTACCAAGCCTCAAAATATGGAAAGTAGAGAGCCAGCAGCTGAACAGATTAGTTCAGTAGTAACGAAGATAACGAAGTGCGTTTTATTGCCGATGTTTACTCACATGTTCTTGCCTGTAGTATAGTGTAATTTCAACAGTAAGCATTTACACCACGAACTATGATGCACTCTATATGTATGTACAGGGCTTTGCTTTATCTGTCTTTGCTAAAACCAGCCACCTCCTAACAACCCTTCTAAGTGGGTGGAACCAACTTTGTATTTTGAAATGGGAATTCCCCGCGATTACTGCATATTCGGATTCTACGCCCAAAAATACGTACGAAATATTCACACTATTGTTTTAAATTCATGGTAGATGGCGCTGTAATCAAAAAATATAAAGTGTTCCTGCTTTCGCGATCCAGAACTGACGAATCTGATTCTACATATCATTTAAGAGGTAAATATAAACCTTTGTGCTTTAACGGTAGATATTTATGTTCCAAATCTACTTTAGTGTTGGAAATTTGATTGTACAGTACAATATGGTTGGCCAGTTCAGTGTCTGGTTAGCAACTGCGTTTAGCGTGATCTAGGAACAATGACATGAATATAATATATTACTGTTACCATCGGGTTGCTTGATATCGGTGAGTCCCCTCGTATCTGAGCACTAGGGTTCTTGATCTGGGTGAGTCCCCTTGCCTCTCACCACACTTGTAATTCACAGTAAATGCTCCAACTGACGACTTCCATTTCGACACATCAATTAATTCATGGGAGGAATGTACGTACACAGCTTAAAACCGTATTTGGTGGAATGTTGGTGCAAACATTTATGATAGGTTCAGTCATATCCTGTCGAGTATTTGGTACTTATCGATATTGTATTGTATGTTAGCTGGGGACCGAGAAACGACGGAGAGGCTCCGTCCCACGACGACTACCGCAGTCTACTTCAGCCCTCCTCCGCCCCACAGCGAACCCAGGGTTATTGTACGGTTCGGCCCCCTGTGGACCACCCCCCCCCCCCCCCCCAGGGAACGTCTCACACCAGACGAGTGTAACCCCTCTGTTTGCGTGGTAGAGTAATGGTGATGTACGAGTACGTGGAGAATTAGTTTGCGCAGCAATCGCCGACAAAGTGTAACTGAGGTGGAATAAGGGGAACCAGACCACATTCGCCGAGGCAGATGGAAAACCACCTAAAAACCATCCACAGGGTGGCCGGTTCACCGGACCTCGACACAAATCCATCGGGCGGATTCGTGCCGGGGACCAGGATCTCTTTCCCGCCCGGAAAGCCGTGCGTTAGATCGCACGGCCAACCGGGCGGGCTGTTGCTTATCCATATACTTGGTCCATCAGCAAATCTCACAAGAAAAAACGGTCTTGTGTCATAATGTCGAATAATCTAGCAGGCAACTTTACCGTCCCGCCTTTTCCGATCCAGCGGCTACTGCAAGCGCACTTCAGTGTTTCTTTGGCTCTTGCGGAGTAAAGCGTCGGACAACCATCATGTTGTAATCACATGTCCTGATTCACTTCGAGGGGTACATTTGCCATCAGCATGGATAGCTGCTTTAGTGTCGCCTAAGGTACCGCCCCAACCATTAGCAGAATAACTACGCCAGCGAACAACCTCACATCTTCGGTGCGGGTATTCTACACTCCATAAGTGTATGTTATACCGATTAAATAAGCCGTGCTTTGCAAATATTGATTCGTCAGAGGAAATTAGATGGAAAAATAACTGTGGGTCTGAAGAGGTTGAAAAATTAGCCAACCAGTTGCAAAACAAATGTTAGTTAGCCCTGGACCTACCTTTCGATATTTTTAAAATTGTCTTCTTCAGAAGGAGTGGCCATTGTTACATTACATGATGGTACATTAGAATATATGAAGCAGCTCTTGTCATATATTTAATACACTCCTGGAAATTGAAATAAGAACACCGTGAATTCATTGTCCCAGGAAGGGGAAACTTTATTGACACATTCCTGGGGTCAGATACATCACATGATCACAATGACTGAACCACAGGCACATAGACACAGGCAAAAGAGCATGCACAATGTCGGCACTAGTACAGTGTATATCCACTTTTCGCCGCAAAGCAGGCTGCTATTCTCCCATGGAGACGATCGTAGAGATGCTGGATGTAGTCCTGTGGAACGGCTTGCCATGCCATTTCCACCTGGCGCCTCAGTTGGACCAGCGTTCGTGCTGGACGTGCAGACCGCGTGAGACGACGCTTCATCCAGTCCCAAACATGCTCAATGGGGGACAGATCCGGAGATCTTGCTGGCCAGGGTAGTTGACTTACACCTTCTAGAGCACGTTGGGTGGCACGGGATACATGCGGACGTGCATTGTCCTGTTGGAACAGCAAGTTCCCTTGCCGGTCTAGGAATGGTAGAACGATGGGTTAGATGACGGTTTGGATGTACCGTGCACTATTCAGTGTCCCCTCGACGATCACCAGAGGTGTACGGCCAGTGTAGGAGATCGCTCCCCACTCCATGGTACCGGGTGTTGGCCCTGTGTGCCTCGGTCGTATGCAGTCCTGATTGTGGCGCTCACCTGCACGGCGCCAAACACGCATACGACCATCATTGGCCCAAGGCAGAAGCGACTCTCATCGCTGAAGACGACACGTCTCCATTCGTCCCTCCATTCACGCCTGTCGCGACACCACTAGAGGCGGGCTGCACGATGTTGGGGCGTGAGCGGAAGACGGCCTAACGGTGCGCGGGACCTTAGCCCAGCTTCATGGAGATGGTTGCGAATGGTCCTCGCCGATACCCCATGAGCAACAGTGTCCCTAATTTGCTGGGAAGTGGCGGTGCGGTCCCCTACGGCACTGCGTAGGATCCTACGGTCTTGGCGTGCATCCGTGCGTCGCTGCGGTCCGGTCCCAGGTCGACGGGCACGTGCCCCTTCCGCCGACCACTGGCGACAACATCGATGTACTGTGGAGACCTCACGCCCCACGTGTTGAGCAATTAGGCGGTACGTCCACCCGGCCTCCCGCATGCCCACTACACGCCCTCGCTCAAAATCCGTCAGCTGCACATACGGTTCACGTCCACGCTGTCGCGGCATGCTACCAGTGTTAAAGACTGCGATGGAGCTCCGTATGCCACGGCAAACTGGCTGACACTGACGGCGGCGGTGCACAAATGCTGCCCAGCTAGCGCCAATCGACGGCCAACACCGCGATTCCTGGTGTGTCCGCTGTGCCGTGCGTGTGATCATTGCTTGTACATCTCTCTCGCAGTGTCCGGAGCAAGGATGGTGGGTCTGACACACCGGTGTCAATGTGTTCTTTTTTCCATTTCCAGGAGTGTACATTTTAATGTACCATCGTGTGATGTAACAAAGCCCAATCCTTCGGAAGAAGATATTTTTAAAAATATCGAAACCTGGGTTAGGTTAACCTTTGTTTTGCATCTGGCTGGCTGATTTTTCAACCTCTACAGATTTACACAGTTGCTGTTTCGCAACCATGTTTAAGATTTGAATTATGGGTCTCTTTGTATTTTCAATAGTACCTAAATGCAAACCAGCATTCAATTCTGAAAATCATTCCAATGACGTCCTTGGTGCATGGAGAAGTGTTAGGAATGGTACTTCTGATACTACAGGATCCCTCAAACACTTGTGTGAGCAATTCTACACTGCCGCGATATGTCTCGGGTACTTTCATCTGGATTATGAGCCACTTCAGCTAGTATCATTATTGATGCTATTAAGAACAATGGTTCTAAAAGTTCCTTTTTAATGTGCCGCACTTCCTATGGTAATAAATTGTTGTACAATACGATGAATAGCTGCACAGGATAGTGGCCTATCAGCATAACGTTTGGCATGAAGAGTAACGGCAGTGTCGTTCTTTCTAGCACCCTCACCATAAATCAAAATTATTTCGTTCTTCTGTGCAACAGGTGTAACACCCATTACGCCAGCTGTACCGGAAAAGGCATCTGGGAGAAGTGATGCCGTGATGTTAAGCATTCGTGCTATATATGCACTTGCACTGTAGTGGAATGTGCACCGTGGTGGGGCACTGAGCGACGGGGCGAGCGTATAAATGTTAGCACAATATTTGTGTGTCAGTGGCAGATTGGTCCGTCACCACCACTTCGTGGATATTTTACCTTACTACCATGGGTTTGGTTTTTGTGCTACTGGCAGCACCAGAGCTATGGCGATTGAGTGTACATTCGAAGGTTGCCATGGAGATCTAGTATTCCGGTGGTTTGGACCTCTCCACAGTCAATCCCATAAGGAACACAAAAGTACGTTAGCATACGTGTAGCTTATACAGCAGAAATGTCGATGTACAGCCATATTGTTTCTAAGGAAGGCTGGGAATACAGCAATCACAGCATTCGGTCGGAATCCCATTTTTTTGTTATTATTCTAGCATATCCAAATTTCAGTTATAGAAAGGCCTCTTCAGTGAATTTGGGTGAGTTATTATCCGACCAAATTCCAGCAGTGCAATGTCCACCAATGAAATCGTATGGTGACATGTAATGTCGGGAGTTTGTTGCAATATACCTCACTCAAATGAACTGAAGATGGCTATTTGTTGCTGAAATCTGCATCTGCAAGGACAATAAAAAACCGATGGGATTGCAACTTGTTGCTGTATTCCCATCTTTCCATAGAATAATATACAGGGTGTTTCAAAAATGACCGGTATATTTGAAACGGCAATAAAAACTAAACGAGCGGCGATAGAAATACACCGTTTGTTGTGATATGCTTGGGACAACAGTACATTTTCAGGCGGACAAACTTTCGAAATTACAGTAGTTACAATTTTCAACAACAGATGGCGCTGCAAGTGATGTGAAAGATATAGAAGACAATGCAGTCTGTGGGTGCGCCATTCTGTACGTCGTCTTTCTGCTGCAAGCGTGTGCTGCTCACAACGTGCAAGTGTGCTGTGGACAACATGGTTTATTCCTTAGAACAGAGGATTTTTCTGGTGTTGGAATTCCACCGCCTAGAACACAGTGTTGTTGCAACAAGAGGAAGTTTTCAACGGAGGTTTAATGTAACCAAATGACCGAAAAGCGATACAATAAAGGATCTGTTTGAAAAATTTCAACGGACTGGGAATGTGAAGGATGAACGTGTTGGAAAGGTAGGGCGACCGCATATGGCAACCACAGAGGGCAACGCGCAGCTAGTGCAGCAGGTGATCCAACAGCGGCCTCGGGTTTCCGTTCGCAGTGTTGCAGCTGCAGTCCAAATGACGCCATCGTCCACGTATCGTCTCATGTGCCAGAGTTTACACATATATCCATACAAAATTCAAACGCGGCAACCCCTCAGCGCCGCTACCATTGCTGCACGAGAGACATTCGCTAACGATATAGTGCACAGGATTGATGACAGCGATATGCATTTGGGCATCATTTGGTTCACTGACGAAGCTTATTTTTCTCTGGACGGCTTCGTCATTAAACCGAACTTGCGCATATGGGAACCGAAAAGCCCCATGTTGCAGTCCCATCGTCCCTGCATTCCTTCCAAAGGAATCACTGAGCCATTTTTCAGATCCGAAACGATTATTGCATCACGCTATCTGGACATTCTTCGCGAATTTGTGGCGGTACAAACTGCCTTAGACGACACTGCGAATACCTCGTGGTTTATGCAAGATGGTGCCCGGCCACATCGCACGGCCGACGTCTTTAATTTCCTGAATGAATATTTCGATGATCGTGTGATTGCTTTGGGCTATCCGAAATATACAGGAGGCGGCGTGGATTGGCCTCCCTATTCGCCAGACATGAACCCCTGTGATTTCTTTCTGTGGGGACACTTGAAAGACCAGGTGTACCGCCAGAATCCAGAAACAATTGAACAGCTGAAGCAGTACATCTCATCTGCATGTGAAGCCATTCCGCCGGACACGTTGTCAAAGGTTTCGGGTAATTTCATTCAGAGACTACGCCATATTATTGCTACACATGGTGGATATGTGGAAAATATCGTACTATAGAGTTTCCCAGACCGCAGCGCCATCTGTTGTTGAAAATTGTAACTACTGTAATTTCGAAAGTTTGTCCGCCTGAAAATGTACTGTTGTCCCAAGCATATTGCAACAAACGGTGTACTTCTATCACTGATCGTTTAGTTTTTATTGCCGTTTCAAATATACCGGTCATTTTTGAAACACCCTGTACGATCGCTATCCACACCGATTCCGTTCTGGGCCTCATTATCTGTGCTGCACAATCAAATTTGCAACACCCGAGTAACGTTTAAGCGTCAGTATCAACCATTAGAACAGAAAGACTTTAATTTACTTCGGAAATGAAATGTGGAGCCAAATGCGTCGCTCCTGAATCTCAGAAACAGGCACGCGTGATATTTCTCGATTACAGCGTTGTATGGCACCAGTGGGAAAAATTGTGTGAGTAGACTGTACGTATTTTTTGGCAAACTATCCCAATATTCAATAAACATGCAGGGTTCCGATTCGAAAATACAAAGTTGACCCCCCACACGCAGGAGGGGTGGTTAGGAAGTGGCCTCTTGTAGCACAAACATATGTCCACACTACTAACATTAAAATTTCATGTCGAGCACTGTTCGTCGCAGGATGCGTCGTTTTAGAGGTATTTAGGTGTCTCAAATTAAAACAGACACCCTTTTTTGCACTTCCACCAATCCTTAAGGCTCGTATCACCACAAAGACTACACCTTGCAGCTGATAGGAGGAATGGAACACGCTATTGCAGGAATATGTGCCAGTAGGCGTTCGATTAGTTGAGATTTGTTGCCCGGTTAAGCAATATTCTGTCATTTTTACGGGGAGTCCGCCTTTTCAGTCTTTATATAAAGTAGCAATATATACTTCGACACTTAGTATCGGGTTGTTGTTGTTGTTGTCTTCAGTCCTGAGACTGGTTTGATGCAGCTCTCCATGCTACTCTATCCTGTGCAAGCTGCTTCATCTCCCAGTACCTACTGCAACCTACATCCTTCTGAATCTGCTTAGTGTACTCATCTCTCGGTCTCCCTCTACGATTTTTACCCTCCACGCTGCCCTCCAATGCTAAATTTGTGATCCCTTGATGCCTCAAAACATGTCCTACCAACCGATGCCTTCTTCTAGTCAAGTTGTGCCACAAACTTCTCTTCTCCCCAATCCTATTCAATACCTCCTCATGAGTTACGTGATCTATCCACCTTATCTTCAGTATTCTTCTGTAGCACCACATTTCGAAAGCTTCTATTCTCTTCTTGTCCAAACTAGTTATCGTCCATGTTTCACTTCCATACATGGCTACAATCCAAACAAATACTTTCAGAAACAACTTCCTGATACATAAATCTATATTCGATGTTAACAACTTTCTCTTCTTCAGAAACGCTTTCCTTGCCATTGCCAGTCTACATTTTATATCCTCTCTACTTCGACCATCATCAGTTATTTTACTTCCTAAATAGCAAAACTCCTTTACTACTTTAAGTGTCTCATTTTCTAATCTAATTCCCTTAGCATCACCCGATTTAATTTGACTACATTCCATTATCCTCGTTTTGCTTTTGTTAATGTTCATCTTATATCCTCCTTTCAAGACACTGTCCATTCCGTTCAACTGCTCTTCCAAGTCCTTTGCCGTCTCTGACAGAATTACAATGTCATCGGCGAACCTCAAAGTTTTTACTTCGTCTCCATGAATTTTAATACCTACTCCGAATTTTTCTTTTGTTTCCTTTACTGCTTGCTCAATATACAGATTGAATAACATCGGGGAGAGGCTACAACCCTGTCTCACTCCTTTCCCAACCACTGCTTCCCTTTCATGCCCCTCGACTCATATTACTGCCATCTGGTTTCTGTACAAATTATAAATAGCCTTTCGCTCCCTGTATTTTACCCCTGCCACCTTTAGAATTTGAAAAAGAGTATTCCAGTCAACATTGTCAAAAGCTTTCTCTAAGTCTACAAATGCTAGAAACGTAGGTTTGCCTTTTCTTAATCTTTCTTCTAAGATAAGTCGTAAGGTCAGTATTGCCTCACGTGTTCCAACATTTCGACGGAATCCAAACTGATCCTCCCCGAGGTCTGCATCTACCAGTTTTTCCATTCGTCTGTAAAGAATTCGCGTTAGTATTTTGCAGCCGTGGCTTATTAAACTGATAGTTCGGTAATTTTCACATCTGTCAGCACCTGCTTTCTTTGGGATTGGAATTATTATATTCTTCTTGAAGTCTGAGGGTATTTCGCCTGTCTCATACATCTTGCTCACCAGCTGGTAGAGTTTTGTCATGACTGGCTCTCCCAAGGCCGTCAGTAGTTCTAATGGAATGTTGTCTACTCCTGGGGCCTTGTTTCGACTCAGGTCTTTCAGTGCTCTTTCAAACTCTTCACGCAGTATCGTATCTCCCATTTCGTCTTCATCTACATCCTCTTCTATTTCCATAATATTGTCCTCAAGTACATCGCCCTTGTATAAGCCTTCTATATACTCCTTCCACCTTTCTGCCTTCCCTTCTTTGCTTAGAACTGGGCTGCCATCTGAGCTCTTGATATTCATACACGTGGTTCTCTTCTCTCCAAAGGTCTCTTTAATTTTCCTGTAGGAGTATCTATCTTACCCCTAGTGAGATAAGCTTCTACATCCTTACATTTGTCCTCTAGCCATCCCTGTTTAGCCATTTTGCACTTCCTGTCGATCTCATTTTTGAGACGTCTGTATTCCTTTTTGCCTGCTTCATTTACTGCATTTTTATATTTTCTCCTTTCATCAATTAAATTCAATATTTCTTCTGTTACCCAAGGATTTCTAGCAGCCCTCGTCTTTGTACCTACTTTATCCTCTGCTGCCTTCACTACTACATCCCTCGGAGCTACCCATTCTTCTTCTACTGTATTTCTTTCCCCTATTCCTGTCAATTGTTCCCTTATGCTCTCCGTGAAACTCTGTACAACCTCTGTTTCTTTCAGTTTATCCAGGTCCCATCTCCTTAATTTCACACATTTTTGCAGTTTCTTCAGTTTTAATCTACAGTATCGGGTTAATAGAAGTTATTTCACTGACCTTTAAACAACAAGAAGTACACGAATACCCGCAAAACCAGCCCGAACGTTAACGTTATGAACGTGACATATAACCAGTCTCAAGATCGAACTTGGAAATCCATCCTCTTACCAGAGTCAAATCAGTTGCGAAGAGAAACAACCGAAATGAGAACTACTGAGAGAATTCTAAATCCCAGCCAGCCTGAACGGCATAAGGTATCAGCCATAGCCTTCAGCGAAGCCTAAAATTGTCCGAAGTAACTGCGCTCCAGTGGATGGTGAGTTATAACAGCCGAGTGATGTTTGTGACATTATCAGTTTCGTTCATGCGATTGCCTTCTCATGCCTATTTGTGGCGGTCGAAGAAGCGTATGGCGCAATGATCTTATCGGGAGATCTAGTGGTCTGAGATGTAGAGTATACGGTAACAGTTGTTTGGTCTGCTTGGAAGGGTACAGTACCGCCCGACTTTGAAAGTAGGTACAACATTCTTCATTATTCTTGTCAGAACAACATATTTATTGTAATAATAACTCAATTTCACTTAAAACACCAAAGCCGGATACCAGTGTAGGAGGCGGTCCTTTGGTCACCTTTGGTGGAACCAAAGAGATGAAATTCACCGGAGCTTTGAGCGCCTGAAATGTGGCTGACCAATACGGTAGCAAGGTGCTCCCCCACTTCGGAAGAGGTGCGAGAGGACCTGAAGAACGGCCATGTTTTCAGCACTCTGCCGCTGGATCTAGTGATGGTAAGAACTGTCTTAGGTGGGCTCCGTAAAGAGAAAAGAGTGGAGACATGGTATGCATGTGAAATACTTGAGAGTAGTTTGGAATAATAATTTATCTATTTCTGGAACTTTTGTGGGAAGAATTAAATGTCGGGCAGGTAATATTAAGGGGATCGTAGTAATCTTCGGAAGTGACCAACGGTCACAATGAAACCACGTGTAGCAATAAATTGAAATACTTCTGAGTCCTTAATTTAAGATTTAAGCTCAATTACTAGCGTGTGTACTATAAGTTGGAAATATTTAAGAAATGGCGTGTGCTGGGCTTGAAATTAGAGACGATTACTTCCACGTGGTGAGTACTGTGTGAGTCTCAATCTGTGTGTAAGACAAAGGGTAAAGATAAGTACTCGTCCATGGTATCAGTTGAAGACTAGCATGTCTGATGAATATGTTCTTAATAGTACTTTGCGTGTTATGTTTCCGTGTGACGCTTGATTCAAACTGTAATACTCTGAGAGAGAAGCAAGGTGAGTCAGCCGTCTATCCAGCAAAACCACTTGGCTTGCATTGCACAGGAAGACGTGTATATATCCTCCTGAGTTCGTAATAGGAAATGAAAGTTACGAAGTGGGGCAGTGACGTTGTGAAACTGGGATGAACATTAATTGAAGTGGGAAAGCTGAAAGCGATGTGATTATAACGCTGTGACAATTCTTTGTATTTTATGTTGCCAGTGTGATGTATTTCATGAAATTTAAGGATGTGTGGTTGGCATGGGAGAGTAACAAGATAGTTTCAGAATCAGTGGGTTATGCATGTTCCTTTTTGTACCGCTCAGTCTGGAGGAAATTTTCGTGATGATGGGTGTGAGAGTCGAAGTTTGAGATATAGCAAAAGATCCACCACTCTATCCAGAAAGTGTACTGTAGTGTTAGATAATTACGAGACCATAAGATAGAGAATCACCAATGTAAAGACATGCCCACTGGGCGGAGTTTCTCATGTGTAATTGTTGTAGAAAATGTAATGGTGTGTTTAGGTTATAGAATTTATCGGAATAAAAAAGATAGTGAAAAGATAAAAGATTGGTGACCTTTTCCTTCGAACAGTGTGTTGTCATGATACCCAGAATTTATAATGTGTGCGCCATTCATATTCAGTGCGATGGCCACGTGTTAATCAAAACCGTTGAATAAGAAATATTGCTAGTGCGTAGTGAACAGTCGGAGTTGTGTAAATTACTAATAGTCAGATGTGCGTTATCCGTTTCCGTTGCATAATATTCAAACAGGAGAATAATTTAACTTAATTGTTAGTGCTATAGTTCATGTTACTCGATAAATAAGAATGAATCCACTCGCTTGGCAGACCACTCATCTTGCAGGCCTGACTGCGTGATGCCACAGTATGAGCAAGGCATGTGGGTGCCTCTCATGCTTTCACATCTATCATAGGTCTCACGCCAAATGTGTAGGTGGACTAAGTCTGAGAGGAGGAGACAAATCCAGCGATGTGCGCAAACTGGTGTACACCTCAGACTCACAAGTCCCTTCAGTACAATGTCAAGCACTTTACTGGCGATCTTACGAAACTCCAAAAATCCTAGACCAAAGGATGACAACTACGCCACATCTCCGGTGAAATGGAAACTACGTATGTGGCAGAACATTAGGATAATACCGCAGAGTCTACCATTGTCTCCTCCGCATTCGCGAGTGCCTAGTCGTTGACCAAGGCAGCCCCAGTCAGGGCATGACACATTACCTAAGTGGTTACGGACCATACCCAGTTTACCTGTACAGGTTCAACAGGAGGGATATTGGAACCTGTCGGTCTGGTCTTGTGTGAACATCTGACCGCATCACCTTCAACTGACACCGGTAATGGAATCAGGGAACGAACAGAGACTAACCAACCACTACAATACCTCTTAGGACATTATAAATGGTAGAGGGTAAAGGACGAGGTCGTTTAAACCATTCCCTGGAATGCCAGGGTACGACTGTTACATATTGCCTCCCATCCCGCAAAGCATCACAATATAAGCGTGCATGTGAGTACGATGTGCTAGGGAGTGCATCCAATAGGAGTTGGGCATGCAGCTTTTCGTTACGGAATGTGCACATGCAACCAAGATCAAAGAGCCACACGAGGCATAACATGCAGCACCACATCAGCACCACGTCGTCATAGCATCTACGGTCCATCCCGGTGACCGGGATGGGAATCTGTGCGTCTGAGGAGGTTACTTAGGCATGAAGTGTAATACTGTGCCGTAAATAGGTCCAACGCTTTTGGGAACTGGTATAAGCTGAAAAAAGATTGCTACTATAGAGATAGAAAGATTACGTTATCTTACACCATTCCACCGCATTTACACATTTATACACGTTATTGTTACCACTACCTAGCAGTATTGGGTATACAGGGTGTAACAAAAAAGTGCGGCCAAACTTTCAGGAAACATTCCTCACACACAAATAAAGAAAATATGTTATGTGGACATGTGTCCGGAAACGCTTACTTTCCATGTTAGAGCTCATTTTATTACTTCTCTTCAAATCACATTAATCATGGAATGGAAACACACAGCAACAGAACGTACCAGCGTGACTTCAAACACTTTCTTACAGGAAATGTCCAAAATGTCCTCCGTTAGCGAGGATACATGCATCCACCCTCTGTCGCATGGAATGCGTGATGCGCTGATGTAGCCCTGGAGAATGGAGTATTGTATCACAGCCGTCCACAATACGAGCACGAAGAGTTTCTAGATTTGGTACCGGGGTTGCGTAGACAAGAGCTTTTAAATGCCCCCATAAATAAAAGTAAAGTGGGTTGAGGTAAGGAGAGCGTGAGGTCCATGGAATTGGTCCGCCTCTACCAATCAATCGGTCACCGAATATGTTGTTCGGACGAGTACGAACACTTCGACTGAAATTTGCAGGAGCTCCATCGTGCATGAACCACACATGTTGTGCCGTACTTGTAAAGGCACATGTTCTAGCTGCACAGGTAGAGTATCCCGTATGAAATCATGATAACGTGCTCCATTGGAGAACATGGGGCCCAATCAAGACATCACGAACAATGCCTGCCCAAACGCGAACAGAAAATCTGTGTTGATGACGGGATTGCACAATTGCATGTTGATTCTCGTCAGCCCACACACGTTGATTGTGAAAATTTACAATTTGATGACGTTGGAATGAAGCCTCATCCGTAAAGAGATCATTTGCACTGAAATGAGGATTGACACATTGTTGGATGAACCATTCGCAGAAGTGTACCCGTGGAGACCAATCAGTTGCTGATAGTGCCTGCACACGCTGTACATGGTACGGAAACAACTGGTTCTTCAGTAGCACTCTCCATACAGTGACGTGGTCAACGTTACCTTGTACAGCAGCAACTTCTATGACGCTGACATTAGGGTTATCGTCAACTGCACGAAGAACTGCCTCGTCCATTGCAGCTGTCCTCGTCGTTCTAGGTCTTCCCCAGTCGCGAGTCATAGGCTGGAATGTTCCGTGCTCCCTAAGACGCCGATCAATAGCTTCGAACGTCTTCCTGTCGGGACACCTTCGTCCTGGAAATCTGTCTCGATAGAAACGTACCGCGCCACGGCTATTGCCCCGTGCTAATCTATACACCAAATGGGAATTTGTAAACCTTGCACTGACTGCAAAACCACGTTCGTGATGAACATTAACCTGTTGATGCTACGTACTGATGTGCTTGATGCTAGGACTGTAGAGCAATGAGTCGCATGTCAATACAATCACCGAAGTCAACATTACCTTCCTTCAAGTGGGCCAATTGGCGGTGAATCCAGGAAGTACAGTACATATTGACGAAACTAAAACGAGCTCTAACATGGAAATTAATAGTTTCCGGAACATGCCCACATAACATCTTTTCTTTATTTGTGTGTGAGGAATGTTTCCTGAAAGATTGGCCGTACCTTTTTGTAACACCCTGTATAAAGCACTCTATGGGTTGGGGTCATGGAAAACAGTGCAGTTGTTATCGTGATGTTGAAACAGAGCGATTTACCTGGTCCAAAGCTGTATGATCATTGGTTTTCTGGGTAAGCGTGGAAGACTTTCCGAAACAGCTAAGATTGCAATCTGTTCGCGTACCGCCGTGGTAATGTATACGGCGCATGGCAAAATCGCGCTACCCAAAACTGGCACGGAGGCAACTGTGGTGCACCAGGAGCCATAGATGCAAAGGGTGAGCGACTGATACGGAGATTTGTCCAAGCGAATAGATGTGCAAACTGTTGAGCAACTGGCCTAGAAGGGCTGCCAACAGTTTTCCTCAACGACTGTTGAGCGAACGGTAGTACGAATGGGTGTTTGTACCAGACACCTGGTGCATTCATCTAAGCCGATTGCTGTTCATCAATCGTTTACATTGGCAAGAAATACCGCAACTGGGCGTCCAGTGAATGGTAGGAGGTAACCTTTTCAGGTGAACCACGTTTTATTATCCACATCATAGGTGTCAAACAACCTGATCAATCGTCGGAAGGGTCCATGCCGAATGGAAGAATCTTATGTTCTGGAGAGGTTCCCGTGGCATTCATTGGGTGATCTCGTCATTCTGCAAGGCACAATCGATCAACACAAGTATGTTTGGAGACAATTTCCATCTCTATATGCCGTTTATTCTCCCTCAGCACGATGACATCTGCCAGCAAGACAACGCAACGTGTCGCACAGCTCACGATATATGTTTGTCCGTAGAAGAGCGTTGGAATGAATTCACCTTGTTCCCCTGGCCACCTCTCCCCTGATTTAAACCCAGTCGAAAGCCTGTGGGTCCATTTAGATCGGGCTGTACTCTCCCTGGATCCTTATTCGAGAAACCTGTCACAGCTGGCAATGGTATGGTATGGCTTGCATTTCTGTAGGTACCTTCTGGAGTCTCACTGACTCACCTCCTGCACTTCTCGTCTCTGTCCGAAGCTACGTTGCTTCATAGTAAATGTGAAATGGCTCTTACTATTAAGTATTGCCTGTATTTGAACCTTCCTGGCAGGTAACAGCTGTTTGCCGATCCGAGACTCGAACCTGGAAATTTGGCCTTTTGAGCCGAAGTACTCTACAAAGTGAGCCACCCGAGCACGACACACGACCAGTTCTCTCTGATGTACTCCGGCCGCTGCCTTATCTCCTGCGAAAATTGCAAAATTAGTTCTCCCAGAGAAGAGGATATTTTGAAGACTCTGCTTATCCACAGCTTGGGAGATGTTTCCTGAATGAAATGTTCCCTCTGCAGTGGAGGGTGCGTTGAAACTGTAAGCAATAGTAAAGCCAAAGGAACGGGTAGTCGTGCCCAGGAACCTGTCAGTCGGGGACTTTCCGCCGAAAGGTGAAGTTGCGAGGTTTGAGTCCCAATTCGACACTAAGTTTTACTTTGACAGGAAGTTTACTATAAGCGCAGTCGACACTGCAGAGTGAAAAATTCGTTCTGGAAACATCCCACACGATATAACTAACACATCTCTCTACAATATCGTTTTCTCCAGGAGGGCTACTTCTGAAAGTTTCGCAGGAGAACGTCTGTGAAGTTTGGAAGGTTGGAGATAAGGTATGGTTGAAAGTAAAGTTGGGAGAATAGGTTGTGAATCGTGTTCGCGTACGGCAGTCGGTAGAGCAATTGCCCGTGGCAAATTGAGTCCCGGTCCTGCACACGGGTGTAATCTGCCTGGAAGTCTCATATCAGCACACACTCCGCTGCAGAGTGAAAAATTCCTTCCGGACTTTCTGCCCAGTATTAATTATTCTTTTCAAACTTCCATTTTCTCTACTTTCAGCTAATACAGATACATCCATTCTCGCAACTAATATTGATAGTGATACATATTACTTACATAAATCGCTAATCCACCATGACCATATTGTGCAGTTTTGCATTGATTTCTGGACTAGTGACACATTTTGGCCGACCACTGGGTAGATCATCATCTAAGCTCTTCCGAACTAATTTAAATTAATTTGTCCACTTGGCAGCAGTTGAATATGAAGGAGCTGAGTTCCTCACTGTATTCTAAAAATCGGCATGAATGTACTTTGCTTTCATATCTTTCTTTACAGAATACTTAACCACTGCACAATTCTCGATTTTTGCCATCTTTGCAAAGCACTACGCGAGAACAACAACAGAGCCACGTCACCGCCACAGCTCTCTTCCAAGAGCACTGACCTGGCACATGTTTACAGGCAACAGTCCAATGCGTATCACGCGAACAACTCGTTGCGCTAGCGCTGACCTCTCGTGGTGATTCCGAGACCTTTTCAAACCACTTACGTAACTGGTAAGAAAAAATTTCAATACATTACGCCTTTTCCGAGTTAAGTGGCATTACAATTAGCGAATTAGGTAATCGTGCGTGAAACGTCAGGCCGCCCGAAGGATGGAATTAGTTTCAGTTGCTTTCAAAATGCATCTGCTCAGCTTTTGGATCTATCCTTTCTACCGTCCTATGTACAGTTTTCGTCCTGCTCTGTGTCCAGTTTTCGTTTAGCTCTCTTGTTCGATTTTAGGAAGCCAAACGGAGAACATGTTTCACGATGCCCTCCCTCTGGAAGTTCCTTTGAATTTGTTCGCGGAAGAATCTAACTAGCTAACTTGAATGCTGATTAACTCGGAGATGTATCGTATCGAACGTTTTTCTGAACAGTTCTTTCTGAGCACAGCCTATCCTGCAACAATCTCACAAAATTTTCAGATTGTTGCTGAACACCCTGCATATCTTTTTTACCATTACATAATAATTATCATTATTTATTATTGTTATTAGTACTATACCGAGATACAATATAGTGAACAGTTAAAATATTTACCACCTTTAAAAGATATTTATAACAGGTGTAAATAAAGAGAGCAATTCTAAAGGAAGCATAAAATAAATAAGTAAATGCTAAAAAAATCAGCACTGAACAGAATTTCGGCAGAAAGATCTGCGAGTAAGTATGAATTCTGTAGTTGGCAGCGCTGTCTCAGAGAGGCATGATGCTTCTCTCTTCTACGCGCAGCTTCCATAAATCCCACAGAACAAGCAATAGCAGTCCTTTTTCCTACCACACTGTTCCAAATGTGGCAGAGGGAACATTGTCTGATTCGTTTGTTTCAATATGTTCTTTGTGGTGTGTATAGGTACACAGAAAAGCTTAACGAGAGGCCACGAAAATCATGAAACCCTGCTGGGAAATGTGCGTGCCTCCAATCCTGCCGCGGCATTGTCTTTGTGAGGCGTGCGGCGCTATCCGCTCTGAAAGCGTTCATTGCCTAACAATAGCGGTGAAGTGATGATGACGTCGTCTTGTCAGCAGTGCATTCAACACACTGGAAGAGCTTCCGAGCGGAGCCGACCACGTTAGCAAACAAAGAGACGCCTACTATCGCCTGATTAGCGGAACTCCCTTATTCTGCTGCTATAACAAGGGAACCTCCCCATCGCACCCCCCTCAGTTGGCACAGTGGATAGGCCTTGAAAAACTGAACAGAGATGAATCGAGAAAACAGGAAGAAGGTGTGTGGAACTATGAAAAAAATAAGCAAAACATACAAACTGAGTAGTGCATGCGCAAGATAAGCCACATAAAGGACAATGTTAGTACAGGAGCGCCGTGGTCCCGGGTTTAGCGTGAATAGCGGTGGAACAAGAGGTCCTTGGTTTAAGTCTTCCCTCGAGGGAAAACTTTAATTTTTTATTTTCGGACAATTATCAAAGTTCAGGCACTCACGCATAATCAACTTCGCTCTCCAAAATTCTAGGAGACGTTCAGATTTGCTTGGACATTTGCAGGATTTGACGGTCTACACAGGGAAAAATTTGAAAACGTTAAAAACATTTGTTTTGACAGAGCACAGGGAAAATTCTACGACTGTGAAACTGTTGCATTCATTTGTTGCAGTTTATGTGACAAACTCTTATGATTTCATCACTTTTTTGGGAGTGATTATCACATCCAAAAGAAAACCTAAATCGGTAAAGGCAGAAGTACCTTTTTACCCATTCGCCAAGTGTACAAGTTAGGTGAGTCGACAACATATTCCTGTCATGTGGCGCACATACCGTCGTGTAGAATATATTATACGTGTGTTCCTGTGGAGGAATCGGTTGACCTATGACCTTGTGATGAAATGTTTTCGGTTCCCATTGGAGAGGCACGTCCTTTCCTCTACTAATGGCACGGTTTTGCGGTGCGGTCGCAAAACACAGACACTAAACTTATTACAGTGAGCAGAGACGTCAATGAACGACGGACAGATCATAACTTTGCGAGAATGAAGAAAGTGAAACTCCTCACTCAAGGGAAGACTTGAACCAATGACCTCTCGTTCCGATGCTGCTCACGCTAACCACAGCACCACGGCACGCCTGAGCTTACACTTTCTTTGATGTTGCTTACCTTGCGCATGGACTACTCAGTTTGTATAATTTGCTTATTTTTTTTCATAGTTCCACACAACTTCTTCCTGTTTTCTCGATTGATCTGTGTTCAGTTTTTCAAGGCCTATACACTGTGCCAACTTATAAATAAATCTGAGGGGGGTGCGTTGGAGAGGTTCCCTTGTGAGGCACCGAATGGCTTGCATAAAGTGAGCTGGGTGCTATAATCTGCTATACACAGTTTGTGGTGGAAGTTAAAGAAATATTTTTTGCGTCGCGCTGGATGCCCAAATTCGGTTAACACAATGACAGATTGCCAACAGTTACAATGAAGCTAATATTTGTGTACCTCGTTTCGGTCTGCTGTTGTAATGACGCAACCAAATACACATTCTTCAGACAGTTGATTACACAGTAAAACACAGTTACTGTGTAGATGCAAAACTGTGTGTTCATCTCTTACACTATAATTTCTTTCCAAGGCTGAAAAACTTGCGGAAAAGCATTCTGCAAGAAAGATAATACAGTAAAATTACTGTGAATTGCTGTGAAATTCAGTGTCAGTATCTTCTCCGCTTTTATCCTTCACGACTATGTGCTCTGTCATCAATGGTCTAGTCGTCAATGGGTGTTATGCACTAAATATCTTTCGCTCCTTACTTCCTCTGTTATTTCGAGGCTGTAATGTACTCGTACAGCCACTACTGTTTCTTTATCGCATGTAAGCAATGACGGCCCCATCTTGGACAATCAATTTTTTCCTCCTCATTAAGTCATTTAAAGGATTTAATGCCGTCTGAAAAGGATGTGGCGAATTCTATTGAGTTTTAGAAAGTAAGTCACAAATTTTTGGATGATAAGACTATCATTCAGTCTGTCACTTCAAGACGAATATAACGTTCAAAAGTTGTGGATATCAAACTTCCTGGAAGATTAAAACTGTGTACCGGACCGAGACTCGTACTCGGGACCTTCTGCTATTCGCGGGCAAAGGCTCTACCGACCGAGCTACCCAAGCACGAATTACGCCCCGGCCTCGCAGCTTTACTACTGCCACTACCTCGTCTCCTACCTTCCAAACATTACAGGACGTCTCCTGCACACAGTTTTAATCTGCCAGGAAGTTTCATATCAGCGCACACTCCGCTGCAGAGTGAAAATCTCATTCTGGATTGTGGATATTTTTCACTTACTTGCTAATTCTGACTCCGATTTTCTATATGATCTCTCAACATCAGCTGTAATACAAGAGGCATGTGAAGGCTCTGCTTCAAAATGATTGTGAGACTAAAATAAGATTCTCAGCTGCAGTCTATATCCTCAGCATTAACAATAACAACTTTTTTTTAACTAACACTCCTGTGTTCCATGGAGTTTTACTAGCAATCTAGACAGCTCAATGTGTTCATCTGATACTCTGCCAGTATCGTGATGCTGCCAGAAATCACATACCTGATACTACATACCTAATACTACTGTAATCGACCACGATGAACGGCACAACTGTGCAGTGCTGGGTTGCCGTCGTTGGCCGTCGTGAGGCTGCAGGCCATTGGTAACCCATAAAAACAGTATCACAAAGTCAAGCATATAAACTGAATGTATACTACTATACTCGCACTGCGATGCGACGCCCACGGCTCCGTTGGGGTCTGGCGTGCATGATCTGCGCTGCGCTTCTGTGAGCAGCTATCGGCCAAAAGACCGGCCGTGGCATAGTTGTCCATGAATAATTAATAATGTCCATGAATAATTAATAATTTGCGCTGACATCAACGCGAGATCCACCCTGTGGCACACCAATAGAACAGACGACAAAGGCAGGATAGTCAACGACATCATACAAGAAACTGGACTTCACGTACTAAATAAAGAAGGACACAATCCCCCTTCATTGGACATGACGGCTTCACATCCAACATCGACTCATGAGAATATTGCAGCCATGACCTTCACACTTGACTGGACCGTACATGAACACATTACCACGAGCGACGATAACGTCATAACTCTTACTCTCCATAAGATTCCTCACGTCAACACAGAAATACAGGCGGCCTGGGTGACCGAGCGGTTCTAGGCGCTTAAGTCTGGAACCGAGCGACCGCTACGGTCACAGGTTCGAATCCTGCCACGGGAATGGATGTTTGTGACGTCCTTAGGTTAGTTCTAGGGGACTGATGACCTCAGATGTTAACTCCAGTAGTGCTCAGAGCCATTTGAACTATTTTTGAACCAACTGCCAATATACGTACTCCCAATTTCTCTCTCCCTCCCTCCCTCTCTCTATCTCTCTCTCTATCTGTGTGTGTGTGTGGGTGTGGTGTGTGCACACACACTCCTACATGCAAGCAAGTTTCATAAAAGCAAAAATTATTTCCCGCATAATAAAACCAAAGTTTCATTAAAAGCTGACACCCAATCAAATCAGAAACATTGTAGATGTTTTATATTATTTTATATATGGCGGTACTGTTTCAGAACTACTCAAATGAATAACCAGCTAAACTATCCATATGTAGAAACAATTGAATAAATTCAATGAACACAAAAATTACTTTGGTAACTTATTTTCCATCTCATTCGTAAAGTAAGTAACTAGCATCCCTGGTAAATGTCCACAACGCCAGCCCGACAGGTGATTGTATATTAGATGCGTTGTACTGTTCTACATCAACATCTACATGAGTATTCTGCAATACACAATTAAGTGCCTGGCAGAGGGTTCATCGAACAACCTTCAAGATATTTCTCTACCGTTCCACCATAGAGACGCTCCCTGGCAAAATGAACTCATAAATCTATCGGTGCTAGCTCCGATTTCTCTTATTTAGTTAGTGGGCCGCAACCACAATTTTCACACTCTTAGAAGAAAGTTGGTAATTGAAATTTCTTGAGAAGATCCTGTCGCAAGGACAAACGCAATTATTTTAACGATTGGCATCCCATTTCTCGGATCATATCTTCTCTGCCACGAGATAGTACAAAACGAGCTACCCTTCTTTGAATTTTTGCGATGTCCTATCTGATATGAATCGCAAACCCCATAACAATACTCCAGAAGAGTTCGGCAAGCGAAGAGTAAAAACTGTCTTTGGTAGACTTGTTACATTTTCTAAGATTTCTACCAATAATTACCAGTCTTTTGTTTGCTTTCCCACAACATTTCATATGTGATCGGTTTAATTCAAGTTATTTGTTATTGCAGTGCCTAGGTATTTAGTTCAATTACGGCCTTTAGATTTGTGTGATTTACCGTGTAACCGAAATTTCTCGGATTTCTTTCAATGCTCATCTGGTGACTTAACACTTTTCACTATTTAGAGTGAATTACCTGTTTTCGCACCACGCAGATATCTTTCTCAAATAGTTTTGAAATTGGTTTTGATTATCTGATGACTTGATAAGATCGCTGTTATGACAGATGCCACTTCTTATGACTTCTGCAGTAGTTGTTACGGGCGTTTGCTACTTGTTAGCAGCAAACACTGTGGCTGCGCCAAAGACTGAGACGGCGTAGAGTTTTGCAATTATTTATTGAACTCTCTTTACAATTTCCCCCTCGTCGTCGCTGTCCAGCCCTGGGGATCCCTCTACCTGGTGGCTGCTGTGTAGATTCTCCGACAATGGGTGCAATGCGCGCCGCCGATCGCACTTGGGAGTCTCCTGCCACGAGTGCTCCGCTGAAGCCAGGATGCCCTGTGGTTGAGATGAACTCGTCGCGGCTCGGCGCCCCAGTACGGGCTAGCCCACTTAGCCGCATCGCCGTGAGGTCAGCTTCCGACGCCTGCTGCACCGGCGGCTGGGAAGCCATCAGTCGCGATGTCCGCGAGGTCCCGTCATTGATGGACCACGCGCCGTGGGGTCGGGTGGCCGTGAGTCCGGGCATCAGTCCCCGGCGGCACCTGTGGCCAAGACCGCTCTGCAGCCGGTCCTGCTTTAAGTTGTCGCTGTAGTCAGTCAGCCATGGTGCCAACCGAACTTGGGCCGACCTCCAGAGCTGAAGTTGACATTGGCGGCGAACGGATGAGTCCTGCGAGCTGGAACAGACTTCTGGAATCGTCACCTACGAGGACAGAACATTCGGACACGGACCACGTCCGTCCCCAGATCCGAACTAATGACTTCTGTGCGTTGCTGCCTGCGCTCTACTATTTGTATCCGGCAGGAGGACGTTCTTAACCCTCGGTGGCAGCTTCTTGTTATTACTCCCGCAGTATATTGCAGCGTAACTTAGCATGCTGGCCTCACTTCTCCTTACTCAGCACTCTCCGGGCTTCGCTCGGCGCTCGGTCTGCATGCGTCCTTGAGTCAGCCGTTGGTAGATTGCAACTCTCAGAAAGGGTATCTCTGCCACGCTTACTTCGCAGTGCCGCGATCGTCGGCTACCTCTGTTTTGCCATTCTCCACTGCGTGAAGCAACGCTTACTACATGTGGCCGCAACATCGCCAATAACTTTAGAGGGCAACTCAGATTGTCTCATTTATCGTTTATATAGTTTAGCTATGGCAGAGGAGAACGCCAGATATTATTTTTGTTTCACTCGATGACATTTACTATAAACTGTGGCCATTCGGACAAGAAATCACGACTCTAGACACACAGCTGAAATGATACTCGTTAGGTACGCAGTACGGTGTGGAGGCCCTTCTTGAAATCTAAAAATGTGGAAACAATTTGATATCCGTGTCTAGCACTCATTACTTCGAAAGAACAAAGTACTAGTTGTGTTTCACAAGAAAGGTATTTCTTGCATCCGCGTTGGTTATTAATCAATAAATCTTTTTTTCGTGGTAACTCATAATGTTCGAATACAGTACGTGTTCCAAAATCCTACCGCAAATCCATGTTAGCGAATGGAGACTGTTCGTAAACATATTTGAGCGTTGACATCTCATGGCTACCGTTATGTGATTCTGATTTATTATAGTCTTTCTGTTGATATTTTTAAGACTTTTCATTCAGTAATCCAATTTTCTCTGATTCATTAAATACTTATTAATGACAAGAGTGTATAGTAGTCTCCTCTAACGTACACCAGTGAGTGAAAACATTACGAACCCCTCTGGAAAATAATAAGGCAGCGATTCTGCGCGACGTTCTTTCAACAAGTTCGAAGTGGGATGACGGAGATATATAGCACCATAAGTCTATGTAGACGTCACGCAGTTCCTGTAAATTACCGGTCAGTGGTTTGTGGCCTGATGGCGACCCCAGACGTGTTCAATCGCCTTCAGAGCACGTGAATTTCGTGGCCAAGAAATCAACCGGTGCTCATTATCACAGGCCTGAGTCTGCCTCGTGGTGTGTATTGCGAGCTTTTGTTCTCCTGGTTGTCTGCTTGTACAGACACTACAAGTGATCCGATGTCAGAAAAAATTTGATTCATGCGACCAGGTGACACGTTTAAACTGATCTACTATCCAGCCACGATGATTCTGCAGACACGGCAGTTGTAACTGACGATATCGTTGGGTCACGAGAGATACATGTAATGGTCGTTTCCCGAAAAGCCTCATGTCCAACAATGTGCACAAGGTGGTGTTATCTAAAGAACTTGTGCATGCTCCAACATTATATTCTGCATCCATTCTGCCGCAAATCACCGCCTACCCTTCTTTACACAGAAGAGAAGCCTCCGTTCTCTATGCTTTGTTATGTGCAATGACGCGTTGTCGTCCGTTGTCTTGTCGCGTATTAGTGGTTTCACTGCATAGCAATTACTTCTCACAGACATACACGACAATAGTAAACTAATATTATTGAAGGCAACCATATCTTTGGAAACCTTCGACGTAACCTTATATTTTGAATGGGGGAACTTAACCTCATCGCATGCAATACCAGGACGCTAAACCACTGGAGACAGGACGCCAGACTAGCGCCAGAAGAACAGAAAGAAGAGGCTAAATTGTTGGGTGTGAGAGGGACGATGGAGAATGATATGGGAGTGTTGTTGAAATACTGAGACGATTAACAGTTTTAGACAGAAAAGTTGTGTCATGAGATAAGAGTGACTACTGAATAAGAAAGGTATACAATTTTTTATATCAATGTGTGGATGAAATTTAAGCAATAAAGTGTTGGAATCAATGCTTACGTTCTACGATAAAAGTTGTTTGGCGTTTCTACTATTTAGGATGTAAGAATAAAATTAAGCTATCTTTCTGCTCTCACACTCTTGATCCTGAGAACTCAAAGATCAATCCAGCTATGACTAAGGGGAAATTACCCTCACTAAGGGCCTAATACTCAAATCCTCAAGTAAGCCCAAATGATATTTAATTGTCTGTGCCCACGGTTTGACCGTCAATCTACATCTGACTGTGTACTTGGATAATTTCTTCTCTACAAGAAATCTGAAGTTCAAATCCTCAAACTAGTTACGAGTTCCAGAGAATAAACACTTTTCAAATTAATTGTAAGTTACACTGTAATTAATTCTTCAGGCGAATAACTGGATTTCATTAGCATCACAGAGAGAGAACCTCAGTAATCCAATAAGAGCTGAAAAATGCTAGCACGCGTTTAAATGTGGTCTGAAACTTTTCATAATATATGTAATAAACCTTGTGTGCCATAGCTGCCTTCAAGTATTAAGTCCTCACGTGTTTGTTTTAAAACTGTATGGCCTGCCACAATGTAAGAGCATTGTGTCAGTTAGTAAATTACGCAAGCCAAAGACTAACAATTTTAACTATTTTGTTATTCCTTCTGCAAATGATGTATTCCCCACTTGACTTAATATTGACACTGCCTAGCTCTGTTCCTTAGAAGGGGAAGTGAAATGAGCTTCTAGACGGTCGACACGGGTGCACTATTGGATTTCGTTCTAAATTCGAAGGGAATAATTGGAAGTCGATTCTTTCGTTTAATCACCAGTGAATGAACATCAAAAGGAGGTCGATGCACTCAAGCTGCACTCACTATAGTAAAAATAAGAAACAGTAGATTATACACATGACTTACAGGACAGTATTTCAAAATAATGACTGTGCAGTTAAAATGATGCCGATTACAGTTTTGTAACCGAAATGGTCAATTCCACATGTGACCTACACGTCTACATTTTTAAAGTGTACCATTTTCATGTAGTAGCAGTACGGAAAGCATTTTCTACGAAAATAGGAACTAACACAGTAGCTGATTTTGCATTCAGAGGTATTTAATATGGTAAGAATACGATATTAGGTTCCTGGAGAGCCAGTGTTTCAACGACTACGGCGCTATGAAGAAACAGGCTGCTGTATCTCTCTTTCGAAAGGTAGCGCAGCGTGTGACATGGTCGCTGCCTAGTTCAGTGACAAAAAAAACCGTAAACACGACTCCCGCTCACTTCCCAGTAAACTAGAGCCTTCCGTCGATCAGTTTAGGATTGTAATTTGAACTGCGCTTTATAACTGGTACTACTCTTCTGATTGAAGATATTTAATTAGGTGTTATCATTTGTAACCTAACAGAATAATGCATAAAATTTCAGGCACCTGATTTTAGCACGGGTCATTCTCCACCGCGCGATGAGGATAACAGGGCTCGATTTGCACTAATTTTGGCACACAACAAAGGATCTCTTAACGCGTAATCACCTGTATGTCTGGTAGCGAATAGATTCTGGACTCGTACTATCTTCACATTCGACAGCCCTCTGTAAGAGATAATAATTCTACGAAGATTTGCGGTCGCGAGCTCAGAAAGAGGAATTCAACTTTATTCTTTCAGAAGCTAATTAACTGTCAATGAAATTAATTTACTTTATTTAAATCGACATAGATGCAGGCTGTGATATTACAATGAAGCTCAACAGTTGCCATCTTCAAATTCTGAAGTTACGAGTTAGTGAAGATTTAATAACTAAAATAAGTGCAAATCTCAGGCTCAGTATGGCACGCAAGATGGCAATATGACCACTAAACTTGAAACAGTTATAGTTACAAGTGAAGTTGTCCTTTTCAGCTTCACGGAACTTGGCAGCAATTACGACCATTCCTCCATTGTCGTGATTCTGGAAACTTTATACCATCTTTTGGCCGCCTCGATTTACACAAAATTATTTTCGAAACAGTGACAAGGAAACAGTATACTGTTGATGGCTTCAGGTTAATGGGTTTCAGAGAGAAGTTTTAAATAACTGGATCTATTCAATAACGGCGTATGAAATTGGGACTGTGACTTTCGGTACAGTACTAACCACTTATAGTTAATCAAAGTTCTTTCCTTGTTTATATTATCCGTTGTGGTGCTGTACATGACCGTAGCAGAACAAGAAATGACGGGGCTCCTCAGGTCTCCTTTCAAATGAAATTAAATCATTATCACAATGTTGCTTGATGTAGCCATTTTTGTTGATGTAGCTTTGGGTTCAAATTCCGTCAAAGATCAGTGTGAGATAGTTGTGCTATTTCCGGAGATGACTCTACAAAACAAATGCCACTGCCACACCAAATTTAACTGGAAAAAGCACAGTTTAACCATTCCAAAAACATTAACATCACCACATGCGACCGAGCTATGTTCTGACTTTGTGCTACCCCGTCTGCGGGTGTCACCTTTCCATTCTTTCCGCGCCACTCTAAGCCAGGGTCATCCACACAACCGAGGAGTGAGATCCCACAGTGGATCTTCATCTTTTTTATTAGCTCTGGTAAAAGTATAACACATTTCCCAAACACCTCTGAACTTTATAGTTGACATAATAATTGGAAACATTAATTAATATGCTCTTAGTGACTTTAACTGGTAATGTTTACTTAGTTTTCTTTTTACAGTCATCAAGGATATTTAATATAATTTAAAAAACAACATCCCATGTTTCGATTTTTAAGGCTATAAGGTAACAAAATAATAGGAAGATTAGGAATAATAGGAAATAATAGGAATCAGATTATATTACATCAACAGATATAAAAAAACGTTGCACAAGGGGAAAAAAGTTTAAAATTTCAAAAACATAAAAATTCCACATCAGCTACGTTACATATGATGTCCGATACCACGTTAAAGTATGTTATGTAAGACGTTACATGACAGGAAAAAGCACTTTCTGCTTGACATCTTACCATGAGTTTAGCGCAAAGGAACAGTATAAACAGTTCACAACGAAACGCTACATTATAAACCGCATCGCTTTGCCATTTCCAATTTGATCATTCCCACTGGCCGAACCATAACAATATGCCGTTTGTAAAATCCTTAATGTCGTTGGACTTTCCAGTTAGTAACTCACAGCGTCTCTGCAATATCTTTCTATTCCTCTCTGCTGCGCTTGTGCACAACTCCAAGCAAAGACGCGACATGTCAAGGTGGCACCAGAGTAGAATATTTGAATTTTGAGGGTTTGTAGTGTTGATAATTCATTTGCCAAGGTTATCGGCGAACAGACAGCGCTCAAGAGACCTGTCAGAACACAGTCGCTTTTGAATCTTCAGGCAATAACTGTGCTGAGTTTAGAGGTGAACAGTGTTTGCAACATTCATTCTAGGGTACATTCACGCCCCTCCGACGAGTACATGCGGGGGCGGTTTTTTGAGTCTGTAGGAACTCGATGTAAATATCGTCGGATTGCTGTAAATGTTGTACACGACATTCCGACCTCATGTCGCTGCTTTCTACGTAGTCTGTGGAAGATTCCCACATCTGTAGAACAGAGTCTGGATGTCGTGTAGTGTAGATAGTGGTCAAGATCAGCGCATTCTGCTGGGACGAAATTCGGGTACCTGTTGTACCTGCTGTGTCGTAAGAGACCAAAGGAACCGTCAGCTTGGAACAGGATTAACGTCACGTGTGCCTCTGGGCAGGCTGCCACGGACGCTACAACAACGTCAAACATGGCTACTCTGGTGTGGCGACAGAGTTGATTCAAACGAGGAATGATGCTCTGTTGTCCTCCTCAGTGGTGAGAAAAGGTCCTGTCTGCATGTGAGTGATGGATGCACCTGTGTATGGCATGAACCTGGTGAGCTGCCTAGTCCATAATGCATTCGGCCATGACACACTCTGCTATGATGCACTAATCACATCCCAGGCTTCACGCTGTGCTTAGTTATCAGCTGCAGTCCGCAGTCAGATACAGTATTCCTGCAGCGTAAAAGTACAAGTGCCCACTACATTGCAAAGGCTGTTATCCCCATGCTATTACCATTCCTTCGACAGGATGGTCATGTTCTTTTTCGCCTGAACCATTCACGTGTTCTTCGCGGTGTGCAACAACTGCGCCATCCAGCAAGATCATAAGAACTTTAGCCAATCAAACACATATGGGAGGTAATGTAGGGGCAACTTACTCGTTCTTCAGGGCCTGCAAGAACCACTGACGAATTCTACATCTGCGGCTATATCTCCGTCTTGATGCATACTCAGCAAGCTACTGTATCGAGCGTGGCAAAGGGTACTCTGTACCACTACTAGTCGTTTCCGTTTCGTAATAAAATCTTGTAGCGTTGCAAGCTGCCTCACTTCGAATAAAACGCTCGAGCTTAAAGAACTTGTCTCCGCCATCTTCATCAGGAATTAAAAAATTAAAATCACTGGCTGTCAGGGAAGGCACTGTGGTCTGCTCAAATACATGTAAAAGCATAATGGAGAACTGCCCAGAGGAGGCGGAGGCGAGAGTGATTCATACGCGGAAGGCAAGTCGGGAAGCTCATACGTCGTTTCGGCCTTCTCTGGAAGGTTCCAGGTGCTATAATTGCATCTATACATGATCATAAATGTCCCAGCAGTCAGTGAATTAAACTACCGATGACGATGCCAGGAACAGAGTCCCTATACGAAACCTAATTTCCCTTATCATAAGAAAGTAATGTACGTTGGCGGCTGTAGGATCGTTCTGCAGTCAGCTTCAAATGCCGAATTTCTGAATAGCTTTTCTTGAAAAGATCTTCGCTTACCTCCAGACTTTCCCATTTGAGTTCCTGAAATATCACCATAATGTTGGTGGTGTTCCAAACTACTAGACATCTAGCAGCCCACATCTGAATTGCTTCGTTGTCTTCCTTAATCACACATGGTAGGGATTCCTAACACTGGAACAGTACGCAGGATAGGGTCACACTAGAGTTCCATATGTGAACTACTCTCTCGTAAAACACTCCCAATGAACCGAACTCGACCAGTCGCCTTCCTCAATACAGTACTTACATACTCTGTCCATTCTACATCTCTTTGCAACGATACGCTCACATATTCAATCGACTGTATCAGGCAGCAAACTACTAATGCTGTACTGGATTATTATGGTATGGTCTTTCCTTCCCCTCTTGCTTTACATTTATAGCCAGTTGTCAATCGTTACACCAGTCGGAAGTTTTGTATCCTCGTACATTCACTCAACGACCACACTTTCCGTCCGTGGCTATATTATCAGTAAAGAGCAGCAGATTGCTGCTCACCCGGTACATAAGATCATTTATGTATATTGGGAATAATAGAGGTGGCGTCACATTTCCCTGGGGCATTCCGCTGGATATCTATGACTAGTGTGAACATTCGCAGCCGAGAACAACGTATTGGAGCCTATTACTTAAGAAGTCTTCGTGGTGCTCACATATCTGGGAGTCTACTCCATATGCTAGTGCCTTTGTTAACAATCCACATTGGGGCTGCGTGTCAAATGAGTTTCAGAAACATAGAGTAGCTCAACCTCTCTGTTGACCATCATGATATCATGTGAAAATAGGGCAAGCTGAGTTTCACACGAGCAATACATTGGAAGACCATACTGATTTATGGACCTAAGCCTTCCTGTCTCAAACAAATTTGTTATATTCGAACTGAGAATTCAGTAAGAAATTATGCAGCAGCCCATATGTTAAGGATATTTGTGTGTATTTTTGTAGGTCAGTTTTTGCCCTTCTTATATACAGGAGTAACCTGCCCTTCTTTTCTAGCTGCTTGGGAAATTGCACTGGGCAAGAGAACCGCTATAAATGTAAGCTAAGTAAGGTGCCAGTGCTACAGAGTACTTTTTGTATAACCGAATTGGGATTCCATCCCGACCTGACGAATGATTTTTTTTCAAGCCTTTCAGCTGCATCTCGACGCCATAGATACCGTTTACTGTGCCTTCCACACCGGACCCTGTACGATAGTCAAATGACGGTATGTTTGCACGATTCTCCTGTGTGAACATTTCCTTAAATGCGAAATTCAAAATTTCAGCTTTCCTTTTGCTCTCTTCTATTGCCATGGGAGAGCAATCAACGAGTGAGTCGGTAGAAGCCTTCGACCGGCTTAGTGATTTTATGTAGGACCAGAATTTCCATGGGTTCTCCGCTGGATCGATTGTATGATAGTGCTTTGCGCATCTATATTTTTACGTACGTGCTAATCTCTAATTACTTTTGTCTCTCGTCATTTGAGCGTTTTATTTTGAATAGGGAGTGCAACAGCCTTAGTCTTCTCAGTATTTTTCGAATTTTTATGTTAAAGTATGTGCAAATTATGATTTCTATTCCGTGTTTTTGTGTGTAAAAAGTGTGTGCAGAGGGAGGGATTAGTGCAAAACCACTATTTTTGTCAAAGAAAAATAAATGGGTCTTCGCCAAAAAAAAAAAAAGAAACAATTTGTGGGAGAGATTCATCTGAAAGCCATTTTTTGTATTCATTATTAATACCTGTAACAAAGTTTCAGATTTTATAAAAGATCAGGAGATTTCAGGAACATGCAGCCAGCGACCTGGGGATTATTTCAGTCAAAAGTAAAACAAAATTTCCTTTCGGATCAGGCTGAACCAGGAAATATATGACGCGACGAAATTAGTCTGAGTATGGTCAGAATATTACTTTACATTTCAAACATACATATACAGCTAAAATATAAAATACAATACAAAATATTTTACACAGTGAAGTGACTCTTTTCCCTCCGCATTCCACCTATGTTGTAAGGTGTCAGGCAAATCCAACACCTTACATAAAAACCCTGCCATGATAGCAAATCTGGCAGTATATCACATAGCTCCGAATTAATCCTGACATTAGATTTACCAGTGTAATACGATCAACGAGTGAGCACATGGAATACCACAGATGAGGGACGGTCACCCACGTCGCCAGCCGACCGCCGAGACCACCCCCAGCCCATGTTAAGTGATAGGTGGTTGGTTGGTTGGTTGTTTGGGGAAGGAGACCAGACAGCGTGGTCATCGGTCTCATCGGATTAGGGAAGGATGGGGAAGGAAGTCGGCCGTGCCCTTCTAGAGGAACCATCCCGGCATTTGCCTGGAGTGATTTAGGGAAATCACGGAAAACCTAAATCAGGATGGCCAGACGCAGGATTGAACCGTCGTCCTCCCGAATGCGAGTCCAGTGTCTAACCACTGCGCCACCTCGCTCGGTTTAAGACATAGAGCCCTCCAGAAGAGCAGTATAGATCTTACGATAACACTAAAAGGGCCACACCAGCTGCAAGTTTCAGCGTGAGACTATACGCGTCTCTGTTGCATTGCAAACGTTAAAAACACTGCCCACCACGAAAAGTATAACGCTTCTCGTTGGGTGGACAGAATTTTTGTAGGCGGAGCTTAAGGTTTACATTGAGAACCTGATTCGTCAGCTGAAAACACAGCCAGATAGCTTTTCGTAAACCAAATTCGGTAAATTGTAGTAAAAAGAGAGGTAAGAGAGGAGTTGCTTCCGAGATGGCGAGGTATGTGGAACTGTGCCGCCCACCGCCCCCTGACGCTGCCTAAACACCGACAAGGTAATGAACGCACGCGATGCCGCATAACAGCAGATAAGGCTTCACTCAGAACTGCAGAAGTCTCATCTGTTACATCCCCTCTTTAAGTAATACTAGCCTGCCAGAGTGGCCATGCAGTTCTAGGCGCTACAGTCTGGAGCCGAGCGACTGCTACGGTTGCAGCTTCGAATCCTTCCTCGGCCATGGATGTGTGTGATGTCCTTACGTTAGTTAGGTTTAATTAGTTCTAAGTTCTAGGCGACTGATGACCTGAGAAATTAAGGCGCATAGTGCTCAGAGCCATTTTAACCATTTACGTAATAATAGTGTCTATCGTTCATTAAACTTCGTGGTATTCACATTTGCTGTTAAAAGTTAAAAATTTGAAACACGATGATTTTTCTGTTATATAATTATTGAGCTGTTATATAATTATTGAGAAGCCACATCAGCCACTGTAATTTACAACAAGTTAAATAAGTAATTAAAGATAATTGAGGGTCACTGTAGACCATTTTGATAGTTTTCTCTTTCATAAAACTTAACTTAAACCTAGATAATAGATATGATATGGCATAGGTCATCCTTCGATCCATTGTAGAACTTGGAAACCCATTCAGGAAATATTGGTTCACATTTTTGTTTAAGGCTGTTGGTTTTTATCACCCTGTATTAAATATTTCCTTTTTTCAATAGTGCCAATTATAAACAATGTTTTGTGAGTAGAATAAAATTTCCAATGGTAAACTTAACTGCTTTTTCGACGTTATTTTACCAGCTAGCTAAAAATAGGAAAGCCTTGAGCCCCTTCCATTAAATTTAGTTAGTATTAAGATTCTTTTACAGGGAGTGCAGTGGAGCTGATGCTGAAATCATTAAGTATTTGATTATATCTTCGCTAGTCTTACTGAACTCTGTATGTCATGTGTGGTCCTTACCAGCAACAGGTCCCAGGTTCAAACTAGTCAATTCCCTAAAAACCACGCTCAGAGCGTCGTTGCGCGAAAGTGGTAGGGAAATACGATTTAGAACAAAAAGATACCACGCAGAATGTTAGAATGTCTCCAGAACACATTTACAATCCTTTTAAACTTACCCAAGTTCTCTACGTTCATGGTACTAGAATTAAATTGACTATGTGGGATGCTAGGAACTGCTTATCTGTTCTTTCTACCGAAAATGCGCTCCTAGCGTTCTATATTGCTTTATTGACTTTAGTGACCATTATCATTATGAGACAACATGCTTACTAATCCCTATCTCTTTCTGACACCTTTGTTAAGATCTAAAATGATTTCATTACAAGTGGGAGCCGAGCTAGCCATTGAAGACAGTTTTCCGCAAACTGTGATCAAAAGAACTTTTCAAGACTGCCTGTGCATATCCCCTGCAATGAATCCAGTCTACCCTTGGCAGGTATACGAGACCAGATAAGTTCATGGTTACACTTAAATTCGACCTCATTAGAGACAGTATTTTTTTCACCTTCAGTGAACAGTCCCCGTACTCTTGACTCCAAATCTGAGTTTCTGATGCCCTACGCATCGCTAAATATTTCAGAGTTTTCTCTTCAGGCTTCAGCCAGCTTGCAGTCTCGAGAATAATTTACACATAACAAATATCTTGGAGGGCAATGTATTCGAATATTTTATTGTGAATACTTCAGCTATTTACTCATAAAATTTTAACAGTGGGAGTGGCTCTACTTTAAATGTTGTAGGATCTTGCTATCTGTGTGTCCATTGGCCAGTGTTCGTCAGAGCTCCACAAACTTCTACCTGGTGTAAGAATAACACATAAGCGCTTCACAAGTATTTTGCTTGCCAAGTAGCTCCTTCCTTTGTCTATTGCACCCCTGACCTATCAACGGGAATCCTACAGCTCTCCACACAGTGACGCAGGTACATAAATCTGCAACCAAGATATCCACAAGGATAAAGAGGCCTTCTCTTGAGACCCTCCAATAGGCTCCAAACCAAAGGACCCCAGTCAACTTTGGGAACAATGCTACAAATATCCAGCTCTGCCTGCAGCTCATTAGCGCGGACAATAGGCTTCATCACTTTCACCAACTGCCCAAACGAATTGAGGATGGCCTCAACACCTACACGACCGATGTCGTTTATGTCGATGTGAGACGCAACTTGCGGATGAAGCACCCTTCACGCTCGATAGCAGCAGGCAAAGCCGTATCCACATCTTGGATGAGGCCTCCTGTCAGTCGTCTTTACTGTAAATTGGATTCTATCCACAACTGCACACTATTTACCATGAGGCTCCATAACGTGCTTAACATTGGAGCACCTGAGAAACATCTAACACCTCCCCCCATGGGTCAGTTCGGATACTGCTCAAGGAGTGTCCAGCTGTCAACTCATAGGGTAGATGGGCAGGGCCAGATGACCAGCCTCAGCACTGGCTCCCCACCTCACTTTTCACGAAGGCGTCACCACCCGCCACTCACTCTACTACCATAGCGGATCCCCTTGCAATGGGTCCACTGGAAGGTATCTACAGGAGACCCCACGGGTGCAACATGCAACACCTTAGGTGTACCATGCAACGTGACAAATTCTCCATCACTACTACACCATGACCATGACCAAAAGAACTTTCAGCAGTTCTCAATCGGTGGCCAACTTCTGAAGCATCGGCACGAAGCAAGTAACACATCTTGTCCATCCCAGACGAAGCTTAAACCGTTTATTGTTGTTCAGCTGATTTATATCAGGCAACGGCTGGTTGTTTACTGCGCTGAGATGAACAGTCTCTAGCTCTCCAAAACAAAGAAATGAATAAAAACTACTTCTTAAACACAAAAACACGCATGTAACGTGAGAATTAATGTACTAAGAAAACGCAGAAAAAGTAAATGCGATACCCATTCGCAACTAAAGGAAAACTCACTGGGACAGTCCGTCGCAAGATGCTATTCGCCATCTTTATTGTCACCATAATGCGAAAATACACGCTTGCGTTACCACCAGAGGGGATGACACTGTGTACTCTTGTTACTGTTTGGGCACTCTTATTACATGTTCGTTTCATTTGGCTTGGATTTGTCTCATATATTTCTATAATAATTAGCTGCCTCTCTCTCACTTGTCAATAAAATGACTTTGTCCTTGAGGGCGGTGCATTTTTGTCTTTCTTTTCTTTTTCTGTATCAGTGTACTATCCTCATCACCTCGGAGGTCGCCGACACTACCAGGCAGCATTCAATCTAGCAGTCCGTAGAATCTGTAATGTTTCAGCTCATTGGAATATTCAATAAGACTTTCAAACTAAATCGCAGTGGACCCTTGTACCTGTAAGAATGTTACTGATATACAGAAACTAACTAGGTTTTGACATGTGGCTTGGAGGTCAGCAAACTATTGTGCTGGTCTTATTCATGGTCAGCGTTAAGTGTTGATTGCATTGTTGGTTTTCATACTCGCTGAGCTTGAGATGTGGCTGGGATTCTGGACTTCATTCTCAAGCCTCCTGTGGTTAGCCCTTTACTCTAGTCCATGCTGTGCATGTCCCTTCATCACTGTATGACAACTGACCTACACTCGTTTGAGCTTCCTCCTGCATTATCTCCTCCTACAATTCTTATCCACCACACACTTTCTTAAATTACGAAACTGCCAGTTCTTGATGTCACAAACCGATCTCTTATTTTAGTCGTGTTGTGCCATATACTTTTTTTCTCTCCAATTCTATTTAGTACCTCCTCATTTGTAATCCGACATGTACCCAACTTACATTTGGCATTGTCGTGCAGCATTCAATATAACAAGTCTCTTATCTTTTAGTTTTGAGCACTATATCGTGCAAATCTTTCCTTCCACAAAAGTACCTTCAGAAAACACTACCTAAGATTAAATGTATTACATTTATCCTTTAAGGATGTGTAAGAAGCCAACTGAGCGGCTTTGTTGTTAACATTAACAACAAACCCTCCCACACTGTCGCAACAAGTACAGAACTGATCTTTGGAACCATACTGCCATGCAAGCAATACTCATAGAGATGTGTGTGTGTGTGTGTGTGTGTGTGTGTGTGTGTGTATGTGTGTGTGTGTGTGTGTGTGTGTGTGTGTGTGTGTAATCTTACAGGACTTAACTGCTAATGTCATCAGTCCCTAAGCTTACACACTACTTAACCTAAATTATCCTAAGGACAAACACCCTTGTCCTAGGGAGGACTCGAACCTCCGCCAGGACCAGCGGCACAGTCAATGACTGTAGCGCCCCAGACCGCTCGGTTAATCCCGCGCGGCCATGGAGATGCATTAACATTTGTTCCATCTTCTTGTAAGAGCATTAGGTTATGAAATAGTCAAGTCACCTCCTGTGTACCAATTGAAGGTGAGCCTGAAAATCGGTTTATAGGATAAATATTTCAAAAAAGTGGCTGGTTGCAGTTTTCTGTATCTATACTCCTGGAAATTGAAATAAGAACACAGTGAAGGGGAAACTTTATTGACACATTCCTGGTGTCAGATACATCACATGATCACACTGACAGAACCACAGGCACATAGACACAGGCAACAGAGCATGCACAATGTCGGCACTAGTACAGTGTATGTCCACCTTTCGCAGCAATGCAGGCTGCTATTCTCCCATGGAGACGATGGTAGAGATGCTGGATATAGTCCTGTGGAACTTCTTGCCATGCCATTTCCACCTGGCGCCTCAGTTGGACCAGCGTTCGTGCTGGACGTGCAGACCGCCTGAAACGACCCTTCATCCAGTCCCAAACATGCTCAATGGGGGACAGATCCGGAGATCTTGCTGGCCAGGGTAGTTGACTTACACCTTCTAGAGCACGTTGGGTGGCACGGGATACATGCGGACGTGCATGGTCCTGTTGGAACAGCAAGTTCCCTTGCCGGTCTAGGAATGGTAGAACTATGGATTCGATGACGGTTTGGATGTACCGTGCACTATTCAGTGTCCCCTCGACGATCACCAGAGGTGTACGGCCAGTGTAGGAGATCGCTCCCCACACCATGATGCCGGGTGTTGGTCCTGTGTGCCTCGGTCGTATGCAGTCCTGATTGTGGCGCTCACCTGCACGGCGCCAAACACGCATACGACCATCATTGGCACCAAGGCAGAAGCGACTCTCATCGCTGAAGACGACACGTCTCCATTCGTCCCTCCATTGACGCCTGTCGCGACACCACTAGAGGCGGGCTGCACGATGTTGGGGCGTGAGCGGAAGACGGCCTAACGGTGTGCGAGACCGTAGCCCAGCTTCATGGAGACGGTTGCGAATGGTCCTCGCCGATACCCCAGGAGCAACAGTGTCCCTAATTTGCTGGGAAGTGGCGGTGCGGTCTCCTACGGCACTGTGTAGGAGCCTACGGTCTTGGCGTGCATCCGTGCGTCGCTGCGGTCCGGTCCCAGGTCGACGGGCACGTGCACCTTCCGCCGACCACTGGCGACAACATCGATGTACTGTGGAGACCTCACGCCCCACGTGTTGAGCAATTCGGCGGTACGTCCACCCGGCCTCCCGCATGCCCACTATACGCTCTCGCTCAAAGTCCGTCAACTACACATACGGTTCACGTCCGCGCTGTCGCGGCATGCTACCAGTGTTAAAGACTGCGATGGAGCTCCGTATGCCACGGCAAACTTTCTGACACTGACGGCGGCGGTGCACAAATGCTGCGCAGCTAGCGCCATTCGACGGCCAATACCGCGGTTCCTGGTGTGTCCGCTGTGCCGTGCGTGTGATCATTGCTTGTACAGCCCTCTCGCAGTGTCCGGAGCAAGTATGGTGGATCTGACACACCGGTGTCAATGTGTTCTTTTTTCCATTTCCAGTAGTGTATATTGATTAAATACATAATCACTTTCAATAAGTTTCCCTTTTTTAAGACATTAATCTTTTGCTATTGACAATCTGCATTTTATTTCCTCTCGGTTTTGTCTATCGTCAGCTATTTTTCCGCTTCGATATCAGAAATCATCTACCACATTTAAACTCTCATTGCCAAAACTAATTAGGTCAGTGTAACCTATAAAATGTACTAACACAAAGGATGTACCTACTTAATTACCCACTTGAAAATAGTTGGTTCAAAGACTTACATGTCTTACTTACGTCGGGTCAAAACCTCCAACGAAGTTCCACTCCCAGTTCTCTTGGTCTTCCGAAAGTTCGATTCCGATCACTGAATCTGTGGCGCTCAGCTAGAATAACTGTGGTGATAAGTTGCGATCCTAAAATACATTAGGAAAATAGTGGTTACTTCAAAGTAACACAATTAAAAATAGCTGAATGTTCGCCTTAAATATGGCAGTACCGCGCCTGATTAGCCGAGTTGTATCAGGCGCTGCAGTCATGGACTGTGCGGCTGGTCCTGCCGAAGGTTCGAGTCCTTCCTCGGGCACGGGTGTGTGTGTTTTCCCTTGGGATAATTTAGGTTAAGCAGTGTGTAAGCTTAGGGACTGATGACCTTAGCAGTCCCATAAGACTTCACATACATTTGAACATTTTCGAATCCAAGCCAGAATAAATTTTGTAGAACATTAAATTTCCTAGAAACTTATGTTACAAATTTCTGTTCCATCTCCAATTGTCAATTAGTAAAAATACCAAAAATTTGTTAAGTAAAATCTAGTACAATTCACACTAAGTTTCATTTTCCGCGAATACCTCATTTCTATTGCACTTCCGTGAAAATATAACATAAACAAAATTTCTTTTAATCCAATCACTATTGGGTTTCGAGCTTCTAATCCACAGAAATCTGATCGTGTATTGTATGAAAGAGGATTAAAGTGTTCTGAACCTCTCACCTACGGATTTTACTTTCTTTAACACATCTTACTAGCAATTTTATTGGTATTAAGACATACACGTTAATAACAAATATCGATAACACAATTGCAACATAATCAGAATATCAGTCAAAGAGATATTAAATGAAAATAGCAAACATGTTAAACATTGGAATTTTCATGGAAATAAAATTTATTGACAATAAGTAACTCATGAATATAAATTCCTAATGTAGTGAGATCTACACTTAAGTCATGCCAACTTTTGAAAGCACGAGGTTGATTCTAAATCCCTTCATTAATGCTTGTCTTGTACGTGTTCCCAGAACAGCTTCAACGTAGTCTTCTGCTACCTCAGAAGTCAAGTATGTGGCAACCTGCTGTTTTAATCCCTCGGCATCGTTAAGGAAGCATTTATTCCCACGCGAGAGTACAGAGCAATTCAAACCCGACTTTCTGCAAGAGTAAAGATTTGCACACTGCCAGGATGTATAGTTCAGCGAGGCCTGAGGTGTCGCTTCCTTCAACATTGTTGCTGGATTTTGTTACCCAACAAATAGTATCCTCCTTCCACCCAAAAGAGATTGGACCTTACCATTTCCGAGCAAACATGTTGGACTGTATCTTTAGTGGGTGATAGTGTGGACAAATGAATTTTGTTTTCACTTCTACAAAAAGAGAGCATTTAAAATATCCAGATTGGATTTCTCATGTATGTTAAAAATAATGAAAATAATTGTTGGGCTACCAAATTGTTTGTTTCACGTTTTGCCTTTGGATTTTGAAACATTCAATTAAAATTAATCAATGAGTGGATCTTGACATGGATATTGCCCAATTTGCACTTGCCTTCAACGCAAGAATCACTTGCCGAGTCGCAGCCACTTACGGCATGTATAGATAAGGTTTTCTCGAGTATTTCAGTGTATCATAAACATTTATTTCGGTACAAGGAAATAGGTGATTTACCTTTGTCAGTTTCTTGGTATGATGCTTTAGAAGAATAGAGGGCTGTTAGGGCAATCACGAGGTTGACGCTTCATGAGTGACTATGACCTGCTGCGTGGGATTAGCCGAGCGGTCTAAAAATATGGTTAAAATGGCTCTGAGCACTATGGGACTTAACATCTATGGTCATCAGTCCCCTAGAACTTAGAACTACTTAAACCCAACTAACCTAAGGACAACACACAACACCCAGCCATCACGAGGCAGAGAAAATCCCTGACCCCGCCGGGAATCGAACCCGGGAACCCGGGTGCGGGAAGCGAGAACGCTACCTCACGACCACGAGATGTGGGCTGCTCGAGCGGCCTCAGGCGCTGCAGTCATGGACTCTGCGGCTGGTCCCGGCGGAGGTTCGAGCCCTCCCTCAAGCATGGGTGTGTGTGTTTATCCTTAGGATAATTTACGTTAAGCAATGTGTGAGCTTAAGGACTGATTACCTTAGCAGTTAAGTCCGATAAGATTTCACACACATTTCAACATTTTTTGAAATATGGCAGTCATGTAAGTCTGAGGTATAACTAATCGGAAGTTTATTCACCACCGTCTGATACCAATCACGTCTGCAGCACACACGAATTATGGAAGTCAGCTAATGTATACAGTTGTATACATGTTATCATGCATCTTTACTATGTAATAAAGATTATTTCAGTCCTTGGTACTGCAATTTTTATAACGTGAATGAATAACCGCTGCCGAACTGTGGTAACACCTGATGATATTTTCGTATTAGAAGGTTACGGATTATATCTGCTTCAGAGATTGTCTGTAGAAATCTCGAATCACTTGCAGACACCAGGCAGTTCAGTTTGGGAAACAACGCTGCGAATCACTGAAATCCCGCACCTACAGTCACGTGGGACGGAGCGAGTTCGCCAGCTGCAAGAGCTGCAATTAACGTTTTGGTCGCTCATTAACCACGGAGCGGTCCGTGGGATCGCATTGTCACTGGCGGCCCCGAGGAATACCGGGGCTCCGCCAGCTGTGCTGGAATTTCATAAAGCACGGCAGCTTCCGCTTCCGCCTCGCCCGTCCCGTCAGGCCACAACTACCTTCCCAAGCCACACCTGAGACTGAAGCAGGTCTGCCAACTGCGCGCTGCCTCGCCAACTTCTAGCTGTGACGAACTCGTATTTAGCGGATTACGTGGAACCATGTCACAACAAGCGCGAGAATACACAAAGGTGATTGGGATCAAAGATAATGAAGGGTTCACTGCATGTTTCCATAGATGCTCTTGTATAAATTCGGATTAGGAAATAAACGTGCGCTCTGGTTTCAGAACATGAGAGTATTGGCTTGCGTTGAAGGCAGGTATTATTTCACGTAATTATCATTTATATCAGGTTATAAATTAATCTATAATGGGCAGCGTTTCCCGTTTTAAAGTGACGGTAAGTAAAGAAATAATAACTTTAATAAAGGAAGGCATCAATGAATAATGTTTCGTAATAGGGGGAAACATGTGTGCATGTGGATAAGGGGAGGGGGGGGGGGGATGAACATTTCGGGGATCGTAGAACGAGACTCCTTAAGAATGCCCAACACGAGGGGTGACCTAGACCCCGCGTACTTAAGTGAAAAATAAAAGTCTTTGCTGATGAATCACAAACGGCAAAATACGGGAAATGGGAACCAGAGTACTTTTAAGACTTCTATCAGCAAATGGGAGCCAGTAAGCATGACGCAACAACGATCGCATGAAGATATTACATCATAGCTTTTTCGAATTCAGATAGTAATAAAAGTGCTATAACCAGCAGCATAGCTTAGCCAACCGACTTTTGCCTGTTTAAAGAAGAACAGTGAACAAAATCACCGCCGGCCGTGGTGGCTGTGCGGTTCTAGGCGCAGCAGTCCGGAACCGCGGGAATGCTACAGTCGCAGGTTCGAATCCTGCCTCGGGCATGGATGTGTGTGATGTCCTTAGGTTCGTTAGGTTTAAGTAGTTCTAAGTTCTAGGGGACTGATGACCTAAGATGTTAAGTCCCATAGTGCTCAGAGCCATTTGAACCATTTTTTGAACAAAATCACCCAGAGGAAATCTATCGGCAGATCAAGTGGAATTTCTTCAAAAGAATTCGAGACAGCCAATTTCAATTATGTAGTATTAAAGCCCCGTGGTAGGCGTTCGTTGACGGAAAGACAGCAATTAATCAAAAATTAGACAACAGCTACCGCGACTCTACTTCCACGCCTGAAATATGTGGTCTCGTCGATACGTTAATTGACATGTTTTCATGCAGAACCGCATCTGAGGTCTGGTCTTACGTCAGAAGGGGATTTAAAATCACGGGGTCACACAATTTCATCCACGCAATGGATATGATAAGACCGTTACAGTTGCGTTACCCAGTATCTAGAGGCGCAGCAGTTTGGATCATCGGACACACGATTGCTTACAGTATTCACCACCGACCAGCCACTTTCAACATTATTCATCCATAGAATTAGCATTATATTCCAAAAGAACTATGCAGGATTATTTGCCACCATGCTGAACATGATGATGAAACCAACATAACATGGGATAAAGTTATGCCAGTGGAGTAGTCTTTCCCAGTCCTTGCTCATTACTGGTTATTAATCTTGATGGAGACGTAATTGTAAGTTTGCAAAAAACTGAATAAAAAAGAAGGAAACCGCAACGATGGTTGAATAAGAATCAAATGTTCCAAAGTATCCGTATGACGGAAGAAACCCCAGATACAGGACAATGCCAAATGTCTGTGATATATTTCTAAATGTTAGTTATTAATGTCAATGTTCTAATGTACAACAGATTACAACATTTTTATTTCTATGTGAAAAAAATGGATGCAGGTTCAAGTTCGTACAGATTGCAATAGTTAGTTACTTAGTTACTAGTTTCATAAATAATTTAAATGGTTATTTCATTGAAACGATATGGAACGATTACAGGGCATATTATACATGATAGATGTACGCATAAATATTTATACCTAATCAGGGAGCCATACTTATGTTGTAGACTTTTATCAGACTTTAGATAAAAATTCTGTCCATGGAATAACTTGCTCTGCTACCTGTCCGACATTTAGCAGTATCGGACAAATGATCAAAAAGTTTTATTGCTGCGTACTGAACTGCTTTCTCTGCCACTAACATCTTTAATAAGAAGAGTAGAAGTCTTTCTTTTTCTAGTGTTGTAGGTATGGTCATCACTAATCTTATGAAATTGTGATGGATTACTTACGACGAATTTCATTAAGTAACATACTGAGTGTTTCAATAACAGTGTCTGTAACTTACAAAATAACAGGTGATGTATTGCAGAAGGTCAACAATGGACATAGTTTACTGTGTTATTTCCCCAAGAGTTATAGCAAAGCGATTTTTTTGGACATGGAACAGTAGTTGCTATCATGCGTTGCAGTCATTGGAACCAGCTGTTTACAAATCAATGTAATCATATTCCTATCAGGTTTAGTTTGGGAGTTACAGCCATTCAAAGTTTCAGCGGCGTACACCATATAGTGTCCATAACACAGTGCGCCATCTTACGGCTAAGCGCAAATTGAGACGAGTATACCACGTGGGTCGTGACACGAAACTACAGCGCGACGCACATGTTCCGCACATGTCCCTCTGGTCTTGCGCATATTGCGGCGCTAAACACATGCTCCGTACTCGCCGATTGGCGACGCTCTGCCCTGATTTGCCTTACTTGAAGCGTCATAGGTCAGCTTCGTGGTGACGTGTCCGTTATCTAGCTAATAGCCATACTTATTGTTTAAATGGTTCAAATGGGTCTAAGCACTATGGGACTTAACATCTGAGGTCATCAGTCGCCTAGACATAGAACTACTTAAACCAAAGTAACTTAAGGACAGAACACACATCCATGCCAGAGGCAGGATTCGAACCTGCGACCGTAGCAGCAGCGCTGTTCCAGACTGAAGTGCCTAGAACCGCTCGGCTACAGCGGCCGGCATACTTATTGTGATGTACTTATTTTAGTAAGACACTACGCAAAATTAAGAAAGTTTGTATTGAAACATAGGGGTCGCTATGATTTTGCGTTCTTGCGTATTAAATTTAGCTAACATGTTGAATTTTTGAAACTCCCTGGCAGATTAAAACTGTGTGCCGGACTGAGACTCGAACTCGGGACGTTTGCCTTTCGCGGACAAGTGCTTGAATTTTTCTTTAGACTTGGGAAGAGGTCTCTATCTGTCTGCGATCTCGAGAATGTAGCGCATTCACTTCCGATCTCACGCCCGCTGGAAGGAAATATTCACAATATCACTCACATCTCCTAAAACGATCGAAACATCGAAACGGGATTGTGGCTAATGATGGCAGACAAGGAGGAGAGTACTTTGCCAGTTCGTAGGAACACTGAACTTTCTTATTTATGATGAATTATCAGAACTTGTACTTCCTATTTTTTTTTTTTTTTTATTTAAGTGAGTGTAATTCTTTAAGGGTTATCGACAGCTAGTGAAACAAGAGTTTCCTATTATGAAAATAGACATGAAATTTCTTCTCTTATACCTACCGCAAACTGACACAATGAGGTTTTTCGTAAGCTATTGAGCTCTCTGGTAGTCAGTTACTTGCTTAATGAGTCTGTTTCAGAATTCTGTCCCAATAATTGCTGTAAAAATGTGTATGTGCAAATTATACTGTGCTTTGGCAAAAGAAGTGCAATTAAACCTGCCAGCAAGAGAAATGGTGATGCTTCTTCGAATGAGAAAGGGTTAACAATTCACACAAAAATATGATTCGAATTCTATTGGAAGTTTGGTTGAATCCCGTAACTCATTGTATTTTTAACACTGAGCGACTGGAATGGAAACTTGCCAAAGGATTTTATTCTTTTTCTTCGTCTGAGCAGCATTAAAATAATGACTATCGTACCCTTCAGGGGGGATGACACGCACATGCCAAACGCTGGTCACTCACCTCGCCTTGCCGAACTGACAATGCGTGTTTCGCGAATAAAATTGTTGTTACTGAGAGAAGTAAACAATTTATATGTGGCACAAAACAAGGGTCAGTGTGTTGTCAGCAGCTTAGAATAATGCGCGCGACAGGAATGGGGAAGCTAGCCAAGAGTGCTTTGTAGGAGGAAGAGTTATGGTCTTTCGAGAAACATTGTCGTGAAAGTAGATATGACTTTGTCAGCAATACATTTCAACAAATTAAATATATCATATCCCCACACTCTTTCAGGATACTCATACTTTCGGAATAATATCGACAACTACTTCATTTAAGTGGCCTGTTGTATAATTAATTTATTGATGCTGATAGTGTGTATGCAACCACTGAGATCCTTTTTCTCGTCACGAAGAGAAGGAGTAAAACGTCGTCTTTCGTGAGAGCTTCTTGACCGTGTCCAGCTTGCAGTGGAAATTTAATGTCCATATGTATGCCGTACGATGTCTCGTATTACATCATATCCAAATGATGATAGAGAAACTGGCGTACTTCATATCACGGGCGTTTTTTACGAGGAGCACAAATAGGCCATACGTGTGGAAATAACTCCTTTTCGACGTTTTGTAACAGATCGTAGGGATACGTCAGCACAGGCAGCAAGTACATAAACTTGTTTTACTCTCTTGCCTTGTTTCCAGATCACTTGATTTTATAACACTCCTTAGTTCCTTGTTCACTACCTTTATAATCCATCGTCTGACCCTTCTTACGAGCTGAAAACATTGTGGAGGCAGAAGATATAAATCCAGTGGCTAATGTCTCACCAGTTATTTAACTGCGCATTGTTCTTGACAAAAGAATAAACAAAACAAAAATGTATACTGGAATACGTAACTGAAAATAATGAGATTATGTACTAACGGAAAGAGATGGACCGCTTAAACGGCGAAGAAAGAAACACTGCTCAGTGACAATAAAATTCGGTGTCCCTAAGGCTGATTTTTCGGGTGGGTAATGCTTCCGCTGCCCATACGCGATATGCCGAAGTGAGCATATGGCAGGACTGCCTTCCCTCTACCACCCACCTCTTCCATTCCGCCGTGCTCGCGTGACGTGCGGCGCGAGAAACTGTGCCACAACCACAACCCGCGCGACCTGGCGCAGGCGCGTGTAGCGTCCCAGTCGCGTCGCGGCGCAATTAGCACCGTCCCATTTGAACATGTGAAGTTACAAAAAAGCAAGTTGCACTGCGCCGCGTAATACACGTTATATGCTTCTCAATTAGCGCCTAGCGTAAGGTGCTGCAGACGAGATGTGACGTCGCCGGTGTCACGGAGCTACAGGCTACGTCGAGTCGCTGTTTGACTGCCGACTGTCACCGTACATAGCCGTGTACACGACAGGTCGAACCAAACAACCCAATGGGGTTCCGTGTGCCGTGGTTACTGACGTCGGATGACGATGGCAAATATGAACAACGAACATGTTGGCATGCTGCTGATGCTCGGTGAACGCCAACACGGTGGAACTGAAGCAGCTACAGCGTAAAGCATGAGATATCCTCGGAGAAAAACTCCGGCAGCCATTACGTTCTTAGGTGCTGAACAACGACTTGGGGGAACAGACAGCTTGGGAATGTGCAGCAGTAACATACGATAACATGCAAGAAGTCAGGAGATGGGGCGTTTGTTCTAGCTGCAATATACCACGATCTCCGTGTCAGCGTACATGACGTTGCTGCAGTCGCTGGTATCAGCCTAGCATCTGTATGGCGTACAGTAGAGGTTCACGCGTACCGCCTTTCACTGGCACAGGAACTGTGCGGTATCGGTTTTAATCAGGGAGTTATTTTCTGTAAATGGACGACGCTTACTTTCATTCTAGACTCCATGCAACGTGTTATGATATCTTATGATTCCACATTCACAAATTATACTTCAATGATCCGTCATAACATGCACTACCTGTCCGCAGACATTCTCGGTGGGTACGACCTGATGACATCAACGTCAGTGATCTGTTGATGTGTGGTGTGGAATCTTTGGGGATGAAATCGTCAGTCCACACTACGTCAGAGGTACACTGTAAGGTGAGATGTATCAGGCATTTATAATCGGCATTTTGGTTGCTCTCCTTGAACATGCGTGTCTATACATCAGAGCCCTCATGTAGATTCACCATTATGATCACCCAGAGCACTCTACCCGTGCTTTTGTGGAATCACTGAACAACAGATTCTCTGGAAGATGGTTAGGGCGCCTTGGTCCTCGTGAATAACCAACTCGCTCACCTTGTTTGACACCAGTGTGGTGATATCGGGTCTATGTCACTGAGCCCACAACCCAAGATGGTCTAAAACGGCGCATCGAGGAAGTCACTCGCTCCGAGACACTGGCGGTGCTACATCTCGTACCTCAATCCTTTAGAGCGCGCATTGCGTTTTGCATTCAAGAACATGGACTCACATTCGTACATCTCATTTAAGTTAACATTACGACGCCAAAACGTCATTCATCACAAAGCAACATACTATGTTCAACTAATGGTATACGCTCTTGACACTTGGAAGGGTTGTAGGTCTCAATCTAAACGTAATAGGAATATGATTTAAACTGATTTGCACCCACTTGGTTTCAATGAAACCACCGTACGATAGAAACAACTATTGTTCCATTCAAAAATTGTATCTCTTTGCTGTAAATCTTTGGAAAATAACACAACAAACTATTTTCATGTTTCCGCAGAATGTGTAACATTTCTTAAGTTGATCTACTGCAATAAATTTTCCTGTCATATACTACTATGTAAGTTTTACTTTTACTGAAACACCCTGTTTATATTGTAATGTTGAAGTTAAACTGGGTGACTCATCGAAGAAGTGCCTACATGACTACTGTGGGTGAACACCACATATTATTGTTACTGCTCGCATTTCTGCAATAAATATTGACACGTGGGACAGACGCTCAAGGATACTTCAACTCAATAAAGACAAGGCAATAATTACCAATGAAACAAAAACTCTGGCTTCTAATTTCCAACGGATTTTATCTACCAACATCATGGCAACAGCAAAGCAACAGCAAACCGCTCTTATTTCGGAATAATATGCATAATTTCCCTAAAATTTGAAACATTACTAAACAGACAAAATATCTTGCGGCGTCAAAGCCCACCCAAAACAATAAAAAAATTTAAAATCATCTTTACAAAATATTAAGAGTCATACAAACAATAAATGGTTTTCTGAGATAAACTCCCATATAAACAGGACACCTTTTAAGATATAACAGCAGAAAGAGTTCACAATTTCTGTTTCTCAATAAGATATTAAAACCCAGTACAATGAAAAGCATTTTTCAGGTGTTACAAAATTTCAGTGACAACTGAAGTCACATCAGAGGTGCGTGGAAACCACAACTAATATCGAGCCTGAATGAAGGCAGAGGAGAACGGTGAATAAGGAAAGACGGACCCCTCGGCCTCACCAGTAACAAACAATAAAATACTCAACTTAAATCCGTCGAAGAAGTGGAGTCTACTGATAAACACAGCCGCGCGAGATTAGCCTAGCGGTCTCAGGCGCTGTAACCATGGACTGTGCGGCTGGTCCCGGCGGAGTTTCGAGTCCTCCGTCGGGCACGGGTGTAAGCTTAGGGACTTATGACCTTAGCAGTTAAGTCCCATAAGTTTTCACACACATTTTTGATAAACACAGCGACAGTGCTGTCGCTTACAATCAAAAATGTCCACCGCCAAGGCGTCTTCCCCCACTTAAACGACCAGCTACAACGGATGACACGTACCGCTGATTATACCACTGAAACAACAAAATGAAACCACACAGTAACTGGGCAGTATCCAGAGTAACACAGTCCTTAAGACATGAATACGGTCACAAGGAACCCACAAGCAATTCATATTAAGAATTAACAAATTTTAAATATCTGCACTACTTTGTCATTAATAATATGTGCAGGCAGGCTTATTATGGCCAGAGCAGGAAGTGATAATATACTCAAATATATAAGAAGCTGGTCATAGTGCGAAATTATGCACTCGGAACTTAACTCATAACCCTAGAGCTGATTAATCATATTATATATAATCCATAAACACACAATCAATAATTACAATACGACGGGACTCAAGCACACAACAAATTTTTCATCGTAAAGCCCCTGCTTGTTTACCTCTCAACACATAACCTAAATATCAGCACACGGCCAGAAAATCGAACCTGTCGTTATTTCTGACTGTAAAGACGCGCACTTATACACTCTTTGCCTGTATCTTAAGTGCATCCCTGCAGTCATGGACTGAGCCGCTGGTCCAGGCGAAGGTTCGAGTCCTCCCTCGGGCATGGGTGTGTGTATGTGTTTGTTCTTAGGATAATGTAGGTTACGTAGTGTGTAAGCTTAGGGACTTATGACCTTAGCAGTTAAGTCCCATAAGATTTCACACACATATGAACATTTTTAAGTGTTTCCAAAACAGGCAAGCCTCATTCACACAGGTAACCACTGTTCAATAAGGTGAACACCAGTATCAATACTAAACAGATAACATGGGCGTCCAAACACTGGGAGAGCCGTTAACTGTGAACAGCACGAAATTCAATATACATATATACAGCATGACTTTAAGAACCTGAATAATTCAAACCGTTCTATTCTGTAGCGTATTCGGTTACAGGCTGCGCATTCCACAGCCACTTTCGCATGTTCACATCTTTTACAGCACAGATGAGACAATCGCCCTCTCACTAGACACAGTACACACTCTACGCACGTCTCCGTCCGCAGCCCCAATGGAACTGCCCACGTGACAGAAAGAGGAAGAGCGTGCGCAAAGAGCGACTGCCGAATCAGACTGCACACCAGAGCGCCGACCAACCGACCAAAACCAGCGCTCTTCCTGCGACGTCGTGCGCTTAAATAGCCAAAAAGCGACCAAAGAGGAAACCGCAGCCACACGATACGGAGTCGTTCGCAGAGATCGTAAATGAACACAGAGGAGCGACCGGCGCCAAGGGCGCCATGTATCATATATTTTATTTCTCTGTAATAACTTACTGAAGAATTAATGAATTGGCCCGCATTTCGTGGTCGTGCGGTAGCGTTCTCACTTCCCGCGTCTGGGTTCCCGTGTTCGATTCCCGGCGGGGTCGGGGATTTTCTCTGCCTCGTGATGGCTGGGTGTTGTGTGTTGTTCTTAGGTTAGTTAGGTTTAAGTAGTTCTAAGTTCTAGGGGACTGATGACCATAGATGTTATGTCCCATAGTGCTCAGAGCCATTTGAACCATTTTTGAATTAATGAATTTCGGTGGCTACAAGAACAGAACTTCTGATCTCATGAATTCATTTGAGTGGGGGACAGAAATTCGATAGTACAGAAAGAAAGAGAAGGAAAAGTGTAGGTGAATAAGGACTGGGGGAAAAGGAACGGAGGAGGAAGTCACCTTGTAGAATTTTGCACATAAAACATTTTAATCGTAGCTAATATTTGGTTTCAGAATTGTGAAAGATGGTTACATGGTAGAGACCTGGAGACACCGGAAGATTTCAGATTGATTATATAATAATTAAGACAGAGATTTCGGAACCAGATTTTAAATTGTAGGACATTTTCAGAAACAGATGACTACTCTTACCACAGTTCACTGGTTTTGTCAACTGTCGATTACAGTTTAAAATATTGTAAAAAGTTCGGAAATTAAGGAGATAGAGGATAAGTTGAAAGAAGCAGAGGTTGTTGAGAATTTCAGAGAGCGCTTTTGGAAATGATTGACTAGAACACGAGAAAAAAATTGTTGTATGAATTCATGTAAACGATATGCAAATAATAAGTGCCCACCGGGCTTGAAATACTCGAGGCTGGTGTACACACATACATTCCAGACACGATGGTCACAGGAGCCTTTAGTTCGAGAGAGGCAGACCACACACCAGGAGGCCGGCCCCTTCAGAGGACGAGTCAACCTCGGGCGCCCATGGAGCTGACAGCGTGTGCCTGAGTGAAAGGGGGAACGACCCCATGTTCAGCTTAAAAGCAAATTCCGCTACATTGTGTGGGAGCGTCATACCTACAGATTCTTTACACATAGCACGCAGTTTCAGATACTTTCACAGGGAGACAGCAAATGCCAAATGCCGATTCTACAGATTTCCGGACTGGTCGCCTGAAACGAAACTTCTCCAGTTTTGGAGGAGCTATGGTGATTGGCAAACGATATTTCTGACGCCTTGACCTGAAGGAGTAACGGAAGAGACTGAAAGATATACCCCTTCACATCTGGCGTGGAGAGGGGCCATTCCATTGTTGCTCTTGGAGCGAGGAACAAGTCTCTTCTCAGTATTTCACTGGGAGAGCATCACTGTCAAGAGCGAATAGATGTACGACACTATATTGAGTCCTTGCGATTAAGCGTTGTTCACTGTGTTGGCCAACACACTTATTGTGCAGTGTGAATGGGCAGAGATATAATTAAACGCCTGAGAGCGAATTTTTGAGTGGCATCGTGGTGGACTGGTTGTCTGACCAGTGTACCACGCCAATAGTTAGACTAGGGGCGTATAGGAGTCCTTGACTTCATCAAGGGGTAGGGAGAGTTTGATTGGCGAAGGTCAATCCAGATGGAACGAGAGTTAACTTATTTGTCAGCAGCGAGCGGCGCAGACAGCAGTCTTTGCAGCTTACAGTATTGTGTGCTACAGCTATTGCGAGCCCCATATTTCCTCCACAACAGTACATTTCTCTGCATTTCACAGGCGACGGGCTCGACCATACTTAGCAACATTTTAAAGTATAATTATTCAAGTTGAGTAGGCGCGCCTCTCAGCCATTCTGCCAAGTCAACAACAGTCTTAAACTTTGTATAGAAATTTCATTTGCGAATCCTATCCTTGAGAGGTATCTTCACATTCCAAAAAGAACCAGGACATGACTTGTTAAATTCATAACTAAAAGTGCCATTGTGATTTCGCATAATTTTTGCAAAATAAATAATAATTTTCGTTAGTTTCATGTTTTTACTACACTAACTCTCCACCCAAATCCCTGGGTTAAACAGGGGATACTGACATTAACCGATTAAAGGAGAAAATATAAAAATGCAATAAATAAAGCAAGGGAAAGGAAATACAAACCTCTAACAAATGAGACTGACAGGAAATTCAAAATGGCGAAGTAGGAATAGCTAGACGACATATTTAAGGATCAGAAGTATTTTTTACCAGGGTAAACATAGATACTGCCTAAGAAAAATTAAAGAGGTCTTTGGAAAAAAGGAGCAGTAGCTGTATGGATAACAAAAGTTCAGATGAAAAACCAGTCCTAAACAAAGAAGGGAAAGCTGAAATCAGGAAGTAGTATGCTGCGGATTGATACAAGAGAGATGAACTTGCAGACGATTTTGTAGAAAAGGAAAAGGACATAGATGATGAAGATATGGCAGATGTGATACTCTGAGAAGAATTTAACAGAGTACTGAAAGACCTAAGTCGATACAAGGACACAGGTATAAACCATATTCCGTCACACTTACTGATAGCCTTGGAAGAGAATCCATGACAAAACTCTTCCATTTGGTGTGCAAGATGAATGAGACCAACGAAATAACTTCAGACTTCAAGAAGAATATAATAACTCCAACCTCAAAGAGAGCAGTTGCTTAGAGGTGTGATAATGACCGAACTATCAGTTGAACTCATTGATGCAAAATACTAACACGAATTCCTTACAGAAGACTGGAAAAACTGATAGAAGTCTGCCTCAGGGAAGATCAGTATTGATTCCAGATAAATCTAGGAACACGTGAGGCAACACAGACTCTGCGACTCATCTTAGAACATAACAAGATAAGATTCAGAGAAAGCTTATGTCAGTGAAGACTGCAATACCCTCTTTGAAATTCTAAAGGTAGCAGGACTAAAATAGAGAGAGCGAAAGGCGATTTACAAAGTACAGGCGTCAGACGGCAGTTATGACAGTCGTGGGGTGTGAAAAGGAAGCAATGATCGAGAAGAGAGTGAGATACGTTTCTAGCCTATTCCCAATGTGTACACTGAGCAAGAAATGGAGGGAATAATAGAACATTTTTGAAATAACAGTAAAGTTCAGGGAGAAGATATAAAAACTTTGAGATCTGTCAATGACATTGTAATCATGTCAGAGACATTGAAGAACTTGGAAGAGAAGCTGACCATAATGGATGGTGGCTTGAAACATGTATATCAGAGGAACATCAACAAAAGCAAAACAAGTATGTTATGGGAATGTAGTAAGATTAAATCAGGTGCTGCGGAGGAATTAGATTAGGAAAAGAGACACTTAAAGTATGAGTTCTGTTTTTTGGGCAGCAGAATGACAGATGGTGGCTGAAGTAGATAAGATATGAAATGTAAATTGTCAATGGCGAGGAAAGCGTTTCTGAAAAGAAATTTGTTAACATTGAATACAGATTTAAGTGCTAGGAAATATCTTCCCAAAGTATTTTTGTGTAGTTAGCCATACATAGAAGTGAAACATGTCCGGTAAACAGTTTAGGTATGAAGAGAGTAGAAGTTTCTGAAATGTGATGTTACATAAGAACACTGAATATTTGATTTGTAGATCACGTAGCTAATGAGGAGTTACTGGACAGAATTGGGGAGAAAAATTTGTAGCACAACCTGACAAGAAGATGGGATGAGTTGATAGGATATATTCTGAGATGTCAAGGGATCACCATCCTAATTTTGGAGGGGAATGTAAGGGGTAAAAATCATAGAGGGAGACCAAGAGATGAATACGTTGGGGAAATTCAGAACGATGGAAGTTGCTGTAATTACTCAGAGGTGAAGAGGCTTGCACAGGGTAGTGTCGATGGGGAGCTGAAACAGACCAGACTTCAGACTGAAGACCACTACAACGAAAACAGCAACAATAACAACCAGTGAAGACGTGCCCCAGAAATTTATTCCTAGGACAAAATACGCAAAATATATCAGGAGATATTTTTTTCTTTTTTTTTCCAGGACTAGCAACTATAGGAATAACAAAAGTAGCTGAAAGTAATGGTTCGAGCAGCTGAGTAATTTGCTTCGTCCGTTTCATGTTTTCATCAATATGCACACCCTAAAATTTGCAGCATTATGCCTCGTTTACTGACCGTTTTTCCTGTTTCAGTTGTTGGTAAGTCCTTATATGTTGTACAGAACCGAATATAATGTCTGTTCTCAAAGTACGGGGCAGTTCCTTTTCAGAAACCTATTTACTTCTCCTGATTTCTCTCATTAAAAGCACCAATTCTGTTTGATGGATGTTAAGTGGAAGGTCAGTCACATATACAAAGAATACAAGTGAGCTCAAAACCGTATCTTGTGATTTCGTTCCTGTTACTAACATTTTCTCGCCAATAATTTGAATTATTGAGCAGAAGGTACTGCATTTTGTTCATAAAGAATGATTCAAACCAGTTTGTATAAATCGACCAACTCCATACAAATCCTTGGAAGGATCAGCAAGAAATACCACCTGGCTTATAATACGTGATGTATTTCGCAGAAAGACATAAGTAATAAAGCTGGACGGGAATTACGTAAATATTTCTTTCCCCTTGGAAGCCAAACGGTATTGTACTAAGTAAGTTTTTTCTTTATAAATGAGGGAAAACTATTGAGCATATCACTTTTTGCAGTACTTATGAAAAACGACGACAGTAACGAAACTGTACAGTGTTTATTTCAGTTATTCTTCTTACCTTTCTCAAAAAGAGTTTTAAGGACTGCATGTTGCAATGTGTCTGGAAAAAGTCCCTGCTTCATTGATGCGTTACGTTCAGGGAGATTCAGCTACCTCTACCGCTGTCGTGTTATGCAGCTCCCAATGATACAGCTGACCTTCATAAACCATGCTCGGGATTTTCATATTTTCTTTCTCTCTGCAGGGGAACTGTCAGTCTTGAAGCAAAAGGAGCAGAAGTTCTTTGTGGAAAATTTAATGTAATTAAATTTTTGTACTGTGATATGTTTTCGCTGGAGGCTACGGTTCTCGAGTTATTCAAGATAAATGTACGAATGTGTCCTTCAAATGCACCTCCACCGTCCACTCATCCCTCATCAATCAGGATTTATAGTATGTTGTTCGTGGCATTCCCTCCTACCACTATACAAAATATTCAGACTACACTAACTATTCCCGATATTCGACTTTTTTCCTCTCTATTAATTTGGCTGTTACGCCACCAATATAGTTGGCTATTTCGTTAACATTATTAATTTAAACGTGCCCCTGGGAGTAATGAAATCAAAACGACTTCTGTTAACGTTACACTAAATGTAATTACACTAAAAATTCTATCCAAACTTAACACTTACAAGCACAGTAGTTTCATAGTCACATGGGCTGACGAATAAAAAGATGTCTTTGTTTGTTTTACGCAACAAGAATTCACAAAACTATTATGTAAAATTTATACAAACGTCAGTTTTCAGTTTGTAAGTGCTCCACTAAGCCGGTGGCGTAATAAGGCCAGTCAAAACATGTCGAATGTGGGAAATAAATCGTGCAGTCGGAAATTTTTGCACATTTTTTCCTGAATAATTCGAGAACCATGGCGTCTAGTGAAGAATATACCGTTACAATATTTAACTACATTAAATTTCCTACAAACAGAATCCCGCTCGTTTCTTCTGTAGGACTAATAATTTACCTGTAGCGAGAACAATAAAAACTTGGTATAGGTTTATGAAGGTCACGTATAACATTGCATGTTGCGTAAAACGACAATGGTAAAGAAGCTGAATCACATGTATATTACTAAGGATATTACGTTTTAAGTTGAACCAATTTCTAAGAATTCTACTTGAAACCCTATCAACTCCATACGTGCATTCTTTTTTTCTTCTTTTTTATAATTCTCCTAATAGTATTAGTTTCAGAGAATGACGTTGTCACTACATCTAGTTTCTTAAAATTTTATGGAATGACAGTATCATTCTCTTGCTTCTTCAACTGAACGATTGAATGATAATTTTGCTGCTACATCCATAAAGTGACTGTTAAAAATGCTAGCAGCTTGTGATCAACCAGTCAAAATGTTCTGATTTAGTGTAGCTGCTGTGGTATCTGGTACACTGGTTGTCCTATCTCCAATTTCTAAAGCTCCTTGTAGTTATTACTAACATTTTCTGTATTTGGCAGGGTGTGCATATTTCTCGTCATTTCAGTGACTTTCTTTAAACCAATACAGTATTTTTGTTGAATTACAAACTTAGCTTATTCTGGCATCTATATAAATTTATCTTTTCGTCTCAGATGGAATTTTAATCCCTTTAGTTATTCATGGCTTACATGACACCTTAATTAACTGTAAAACTTTTTACGTAAGCTACTTTCAAATACTGATACATATTTACTATGTAGTATACCAATTACATATTAGAATATTATTCTATACATATACCTCATCCCCACTACGTCTCTTCACTCATTCTCTAAACCTTGTACCCTCTTTTGATAAATAAGCCCCATTGCTTTGTATGAACATGCCTCAGTGCCGTTATATGCTACATCGTTTATTTCCATTAGCTGTACATCGCAATCAGATAATCCATTAATTAATGGGTACACACTGATTGTTTCAGGGTTAGCATTGTCAATAGGAATGTTGTCTATCAGGGTCCTGCTGTCTTGCTCCATGCGAGTTTGGATATGTACAACTGAAGTAAGATTTAAACAGCCAAATCATAAAATAAAATGATCTTAAGGCATTGTTGGATGAGATGTTACATGCGGTTTCGGCCACCAAGTGTAAGTCTTATTTCAGTAGGAGCCACATTGGACGACTTGCGGCCGATGATGGGGCTAGCACAACAGCCAGTTCCCAAGAGGAGAATATCTGCAACCCTGCCGGGAATCGAACCTGGGACCAGTGCATTGGAGGCAAGCACGTTACCACCCAGATAAGCAGGCGGACAGCCAAATAATGATACCGGTTCATTTCCTTGTAAGAAGCTTTTAAGAAAGTACTACCTGATTCTGTTTATGTGGAAGTAGCTCAATAATACCTCTATATTTCTGATATTCAGCCGAAACTTTCTCATTGGGGATCTGTAGACTGTTACGAGAGAAAAATTCTGCACTAAAATGTCACAAGCACATGCTTGTAGGTTGTGGTCTGCACAGAAACTGCTTTTACCAATATTTTTTTCTTTGTGTCCTACTTCTAGATATGTTGTAACTGCTTTTTCCGAGCTCAGTCTACATGAAAATAATGCCAGCCTATAATCCCTTACGTTTAACTTCTCTCTATCTCTGTGAGTGCATGGTGTTCAGAGACGTATAGAGCATCAATCACTTAAAAATATTCCACATTTTCTAGACATACAAGAAGCTCATACCTTTTTTCTCCGTCCCCTGATCTTCAGACAGAAGAAAACAGTTAATTTTTTCTGGCAGCTGTTACATATATTATGGTCCTGTTTGGTTCTAATTTCTTCAAGGAGGAGTGTCTGTAATCTGCCTAAAAATATACCCCTGTGACTCCAGAAATCAGACGGATTTTGCCTTGCGTGCTTGACGCCCCATTTACACTATTGGTAAGATGCTTTCCTAATATTCAGCACTCCCTCCAATACAGGCGCAGGCCATGATTTGTGTATTCATAGCTGGCAACTGCAGCTAAAGAGGAACAACACAGATACGAAAAAGAAATACATTCAGCTCTTTGTTTAGTTGGCTGATTGTTGCGTTATCTCAGGGCTGGTCATGGCGCTGCAAACCCTTCACAAGCACCTCACGAATTTGTGCTGTTGATGCTACTATCTCCTCCAGATGATATTTAATGCTATAATAAGCTGAACAGGCTGTTTTCTGTTCCTCCTGCTGTAAGTAACAGATCTTCCTCCTCACTGTCTCTGCGCAAGACCTCTGTCACCTAAACTTGGAACTAGGTTTCATCACCCTTGTGACCTGCAATTGTACAACTAGTTTTTCTTGTAACTGAGGATTTTATATACCGAGTTTACAACGTGTGGCGTTATGTCTGAGACATAAACTTCACGATGTCTGAGAAAATTGTCTGCCAATTCGTTATCTGTAGGAGAGACTTACTCAGCACGGAAAACTTCGCAGTTCATCTGGTGCAGTACTCAATGTCATGCCACCTCCTGACAGCTGAGCTTCAGAGTTTCATCAATAACCCCAACGACAAAAAAATTTAACATAAAACCGAAAAATCAGCTTTTGTTGAAGGTCACCATATTGTGATTTAATTTTGAGTCATAGAATGTTGTTTCATTTTCCAGTCATGTAGAGAAAGCCACTGTGTACGATACATTAATAGAAAAACAATCTTCGGGCGTTTGATCAGTTCTAGGAGAGATTAATGGAGGAACAGGCCAGCAGTCACATTACGAACTGCAGTTCTTCTTCTCCTGTTACCCATTGTATGTTGTCACGAGGACGCTCGAAGTGAACAAACTGAGGACTGAATTAGGTAAGACTGAATGTAGCCTACAAATAATACAGTTTTGCCTTCTCCTATAATTGTTCAGTTAAACTGAATATTTGTGAGCCTATTTGTAGGGTTTCAAACAAGTAACAAACATTACGTTGAATTCCTGAAACGATTCCAGTTACGTGAAATTAAATGAATTTTATTAATTTACAGATCTAATTTCGTGAATATAAAGCACTAACACCCATACTAGTAATTACAGGCAAGTACTTTCCCTCACCCGAGCTACGAGGCGCAGTTCTGAGAGTAAGGAGAATTTTACGATGGTACGCCATCCCATGCAGCCAAAAAACTCTGAAACGTCCCCTTAGAAAAATTATACAAGACTGTGCTTAAACTGACACACAATTTTTTTTTCCTTTTTTTAGCACAACGCAATCTGACTGTCAGTAATACCTACAAGACAATGGCTCTGCCTAAATTAACCTATACGTTTCAAAAATCACTTACCTCACAAAAATCTTCGTTACTCAAACTACTGCAATACAGCGAGTGCCACTACTGCCAGCTAAATAAAAGATTCAAACTACGGAAGGGACTAACTACTGATAGGCATAGTTAGCAAATGAAAGATTTTGTTAGAGAACAAAGAATGTATTTACCTCAATAGTGTTCAAAGGTATTAATGTATATATCAGTTCATGACATCCAGTCTTACAAATTTCAAAACTCCACCATCTCTCTCCACACATCCACCACTGCCGGCGGCTCACCTCCAAGTGCGCAGCGCTACGCGCTGTTAACATTCAGCTGCCCAAAACTACAATGGCGAGTATTACAACAATGCCAACCAGCCACTGACTGCACACAGCACAGCCTGTGATTTTCATACAGAGCGCTATGTGGCGTTGCCAATAAAAAAAAACCTAAGCAGCCTAGTTACCACTCTTGCCACGGGATACCTAGCTGCCAGAATTAAGCACTGGCGCCACTGCATAGGCCGCCACAGAAGCAGCCCTTGTCCATGCTTTTAACGACGGCCATTCAGAAAGCCTTTCTACAAAAACACAGCAGCAGATCACACATAAAATGTCCAGAGAATCCCAACTCAAAACATGGATGACTCTTTGTAGGCACATGTGTAAAAAACCCGCATGAAAGATAAAGCTGTTTATCTCAATATTCCGTAGCAGAAGTTAAACTCTGCCCTATGAAAGAAATGATGCCTGTGATAGGTTACAAAATCTCTATTGGGTGGAGTTATAACGAGGATAAAAGCCCTGATTGGTGTGAAAAGAGAAAATGCATGGCCACCAGCATTCATATAGACAAATTGCAGACCCAGTAATTGGTTCTTCTCTTGCAGAAAGTCGTCAAGTCTTGGAGTAAAATGCCTCATACTGCACTGAGACGATTGCAAAAAGTGTCCAAATATGTGTGAAATCTTATGGGACTTAATTGCTAACGCTATCAGTCCCTAAGCTTACACACTACTTAACCTAAATAATACTCAGGACAAACAGACACACCCATGCCCGAGGGAGGACTCGAACCTCCGCTGAGACCAGCCGCACAGTCCATGACTGCAGCCCCATAGACCGGTCGGCTAATCCCGCGCACGATTGGGAGAGTCATTATGTGAAAACTTGTTCATAGGCTCGTCTTAACTCGTAAGGAGTTAAAGTGTGAAGTCTCCTAGTGTGGAAAATCGCATCAAGCACTGACAATTAATGCGTGCAAGCGATTTGAGAGCAATGACGTACACGCTATTCCAGCCAAAAAGGATGTACGATGCCAGTTATCTTACCTAGGGATAACTAGAAGTCTCGGCTTCACTGAAGACATAGGAAATGTATCCGGCTGGTGTTTAACAGTTGAGAAAGATTTAGAATAGATTCACAGGTTCACAGGTCGCGCCGACAGCCGCCTCCGACGCAAGGTAAGCGCACGCACGCCCACGCCACGCCAGCGTACTCAGTTAGCATTCTTAATTGCGGTCGTCTCCGTCTCTCCTGTTTTTTGGTACATTCAACCACGGCCTATACTGAAACATATTCACGATTATCGGGCTTAATTGAAGCAGAAAAGCAAGATGTCCTATCTAGTGAGAGGGACTGATCATCCGCTGTAAAGTTATGAATTGCTCTTTACCAACCCCTATTCAATGTGCATTTTAGCGTAATTGATACCTCTAGCACCAATTGTATTCAATTTGTTTGTACTTCTGTCGACTGCCAGATCATCAACCATCTTACCATTAAAGGACCTTATTATAGGTCGGAATTTCGTTTCACGTTTGAGGAGACATACTATCAATATTTTACCATCCTCTACGTAATTTTGATAACATTACTATGTCATGAAGTCATACTTAGAGAAAAATAATAAACCTTAATAACGAAAATCTAAAATTTTAATTTTTGCTAAAATATAGCTATATCTGAACAGATACACTAATTTCTGTTAACGATAATGTTTCGTTTAAAGGCAATGGAACCAAAATAAACATTAATAACGAAACTCTAAGATTTTTATTTTGGCTAAAATATAGCTACACATTAACAGATACACTAATTTCTGTTAGCGATATTCTTTCGTTTACAGGCAATGGAACCGGCACAGAGATCATTGTGTGATTACATCACTGTCCGTACTGCTGCACACATCTGATCTCTGCATATGTGACATGGTATCTTCCTACGCATATGTGAGATGGTATCTTCCTACCTTGCAGGCCGTAGTTTCAACACCAGTCTCCTAAAACACTTGAATAGCGTTCTTGCACAACTTTGGTAGGAAGATAGATCTGAACCAGTCTCACAAATGTTCAACATTTACGAAACAATGGAATAGAAACTGTAGCGCCTAAAACTGCTTTGCAATTCTTTTATAGTATGTGATGTATGAATATAATATTTGACAAAATACTACAAAGCTGAATGCTGTTTTTAGTTAATGCTGTCCATCAAATACTTAAAATGTGAAAGTGTGTGTTTACACTGAAATTTATCAGCCCGTAGTTATATAACAAACGCTGTTAGGAGAATGTGGTCTTTCAAAGTTGTTTGGACACACTAGAAATGACTGGTCGAGGATTTCCATTGCTGATTCGGAAGAAATGAGTGGCTCTAGACAGTAACGCTCGCCACTGGATGCTGGGACAATTTAGAATTGTTCAGTATTTGGGTTATTAGACATCAACGTAGGCAGCAGTGAAGGTGGTGTGGTCTGCCAAACGTTCCAACCATAGGCAGCGTACTCCGCGTGCGAAAATGTAGAGATATGTACACAAAAGCTATTCACCATATCAAAGATGATACACATGATATGCCGCCATAATCTATAGAACAGTGTGTAAGGAACATTGTTCAGACTGTTCAGCCTATAGCAGGCATTCGCAGCGCATGTGTTGTTTACCTTGTTCCGTGCTTTCTTCGGAGTGTAGATAAAAATCTTGAAATGTGTGTAACACCCGATGGGACTTAACTAGTAAGGTCATCAGTCCCTAATCTTACACACTACTTAACTAAATTATCCTAAGAACAAACACACACACCCATGCCCGAGGGAGGACTCGAACCTCCCCCGGGACCAGCCGCACAGTCCACGACTGCAGCGCCCGAGACCGCTCGGCTAATCCTGCGTGGCGGTGTGTAGACACAGTCCTGGTGTTGCATTTGTACAATTAACAGGTGCATTACAGCATGCGAGTTAAGTAGCGCGAAAACAGGAAGTGCACTCCAAAGCTAAGTACAAGGGACAGTACTCGGTCCACGATTCACCATGAGTTTGCGGCTGTATATAGACCAGACAAAACGTCCCATCTATTTCTGGTGAAATGGTGCCAAAAATTTGACCAACGTTGTGTAGACGCGGGTGGTAATGAGTGGGAACAAGGCCACCGAAAACGACCGCAGTGTTCTGACGGTATGTGATCTGGTTCGCAGAGTCTAAGATTTTACAACTATTAGGACGTTGACGCAGCGGCCCTCGGATAGTTCCGTAATCAAGGAGCGGATTGTTACTGTCCTGGAAATGTGCGATTAATGGAATGTTCCGATCGTTGTTTACAGAGACTGAAAGGCTAAGACGAAAAATATTGTCATGTATATGGATCCCTTTGAAGTGTAATGAAACAATCAGTAAAAGTTACTCGCCTACCATGGTAAAGCGCAATTTACTTTTTGACGTCTCCTCGACGGTTTGATGTTGTATTTTGTGTCTGTCACTATCCTCATGATAGCATAATCCGTGATATGATCTTATACAAGTTCCAAGTTTTACACTGCCCCTTAAAAGTTAAGGACGAGATATCTAAAACAACAGAACATATAAACGACTTATTGGAACCGAACGAAAGTACGCGAGCATGCTGCCAGAGATCTTCCGATCGTACACAGAATGCTGGAAATCACATGACGTCAGGCCGCGTGACTATAGCGAGAAATGGGGCTGGACTCAGAGCAAGAGGCAACTAAAAATACGTGAAGTGACAGGGAGACATTTTGATGATCTCTTGAGCGGAGGAATCATCGGGAAACTGGAAGAGGGGTGAAGCGTGACGAGTGTAGTCCAGAAGTTCGATATGGCTCACAGCGAAGTTTCACATACATGGGAAGAGCTACCCCAAGAAGAGGAGATGGCCGACCGCAGTGAGCTACATCAACACCTACAAGTAAGAAGGGACTCATTTCAAATAGCGAGTGCAATTGGAACCACATTTAACGGGACTGCAGGGCATTCAGCCTCATGTTCCACATTAAAGACAGAATGTGGGTGGTCTCATTGCCAGACGATCAGTAAGTTGTTTTTCGTTGACACCCAACACCGGCGGCAACATTTGTGAGAGGAGAGAATACGGATACATCCAGGATCATTGTCGAACATGACCGTTTTGGTGGTACATACTTTGGGATGTGGGGAGGCATATCGTTACATGGGCGCACTGACCACCAAATATTTGGACACGGTTGACCCACCAATTGCATCGAAAAGCGCTGTTGGAAGAGTTCTTGGAACGAGAGAATGTTCTGAGAATTGCCTGGCTCTTTCCCCAGTCTTAAAACCCATCTGGAATGTGTAGGATGCGATAAGAAAACGGCTTGTAGCGCGTCCATATGCACCAACAACCATCCAGATGTTTTCAATCGCGCTAGTCGAAGACTAGAATGTCATACCACAAGAACTCCTTCCCAACCTTGTGACCAGCGTAAGAGCACGTCGTGGAGCGTGCACTGTCGTCCTTGGTAACTATGCACCATATTAAGAACCATCTCCCACCCTTCCTAATATCCAGGAGACTATCGTAAATTTCGGTGACTTCTGCGTGATTGATAATTGTTGCCTTTGAATAAAAGTGTTATTTCCATTCGCCTCAACGTGCATTTTTTTATTTACCTTTGCACAGTTCTTTCTATGTATGGTCCAAGTTTTATCGAGCTACGTTACTTGACAGTGACTCATCATACGAATGTAGTTTTGCCCATCAGTGTATCCTGTTGGTCTAAGTAACTTTTGCCTGCCTTTGTGGCCGAGCGGTTCTTGGTGCTTCAGTCTGGAACCGCGCGACGTCTACAGTCGCAGGTTCGACATCTGCGTCGGGCATGGATGTGTGTTATGACCTTAGGTTAGTTAGGTTTAAATAGTTATAAGTTCTAGGGGACCGATGACCTCAGAAAGTGCAACACCACTGTGAACTTAATCCTTCAGATCTATCATGCATTCACAAATATATGCCTCACGAAAAGAGGAGCAACAGCGGTCACCAAAGATGGCCGCAGTTCCAGCGAGTAGAATGTGACAGACATCCGTGTATAGTTTGTGAAACAGACTGTGTCAGACGACAGATGTTTCACGAATGTAAAGTTTTCGTATTTCATTTTTGCATTAATTTTAGTGATAAAGTAAAATAATTCTGCGCCCACTTCGTATTATACTATTACGATTTAGAATGAAGAAAGCAAGAAGTCCCCTAGAACCGACAGTATGGGAAATATTCATTGGATTTGTCTATGGAACAAATATTCAATCAGTAAATAAATTGCCAGTCCGTCCTTTGTTCAGTTTGGATGGATGTAACTAGGCAGGCGATGTAGTTTTCATTCGCTCTGGTTTCTTCGTTGGTTTGTCACTGTTGTTCTGAATAGCTCTCCATTTGTACCGGGTTCCATAACTGCAGTACTGCATCGCATATGTCCAACATCTTAGAAGAAATTTTTCATAATACTACACTCCTGGAAATTGAAATAAGAACACCGTGAATTCATTGTCCCAGGAAGGGGAAACTTTATTGACACATTCCTGGGGTCAGATACATCACATGATCACACTGACAGAACCACAGGCACATAGACACAGGCAACAGAGCATGCACAATGTCGGCACTAGTACAGTGTGTATCCACCTATCGCAGCAATGCAGGCTGCTATTCTCCCATGGAGACGATCGTAGAGATGCTGGATGTAGTCCTGTGGAACGGCTTGCCATGCCATTTCCACCTGGCGCCTCAGCTGGACCAGCGTTCGTGCTGGACGTGCAGACCGCGTGAGACGACGCTTCATCCAGTCCCAAATATGCTCAACGGGGGACAGATCCGGAGATCTTGCTGGCCAGGATAGTTGACTTACACCTTCTAGAGCACGTTGGGTGGCACGGGATACATGCGGACGTGCATTGTCCTGTTGGAACAGCAAGTTCCCTTGCCGGTCTAGGAATGGTAGAACGATGGGTTCGATGACGGTTTGGATGTACCGTGCATTATTCAGTGGCCCCTCGACGATCACCAGAGGTGTACGGCCAGTGTAGGAGATCGCTCCCCACACCATGATGCCGGGTGTTGGCCCTGTGTGCCTCGGTCGTATGCAGTCCTGATTGTGGACCTCACCTGCACGGCGCAAAACACGCATACGACCATCATTGTCACCAAGGCAGAAGCGACTCTCATCGCTGAAGACGACACGTCTCCATTCGTCCCTCCATTCACGCCTGTCGCGACACCACTGGAGGCGGGCTGCACGATGTTGGGGCCTGAGCGGAAGACGGCATAACGGTGTGCGGGACCGTAGCCCAGCTTCATGGAGACGGTTGCGAATGGTCCTCGCCGATACCCCAGGAGCAACAGTCTCCCTAATTTGCTGGGAAGTGGCGGTGCGGTCCCCTACGGCACTGCGTAGGATCCTACGGTCTTGGCGTGCATCCGTGCGTCGCTGCGGACCGGTCCCAGGTCGACGGGCACGTGCATCTTCCGCCGACCACTGGCGACAACATCGATGTACTGTGGAGACCTCACGCCCCACGTGTTAAGCAATTCGGCGGTACGTCCACCCGGCCTCCCGCATGCCCACTATACGCCCTCGCTCAAAGTTCGTCAACTGCACATACGGTTTACGTCCACGCTGTCGCGGCATGCTACCAGTGTTAAAGACTGCGATGGAGCTCCGTATGCTACGGCAAACTGGCTGACACTGACGGCGGCGGTGCACAAATGCTGCGCAGCTAGCTCCATTCGACGGCCAACACCGCGGTTCCGGGTGTGTCCGCTGTGCCGTGCGTGTGATCATTGCTTGTACAGCCCTCTCGCAGTGTCCGGAGCAATTATGGTGGGTCTGACACACCGGTGTCAATGTGTTCTTTTTTCTATATCCAGGAGTGTATTTCTTACATGCGCTTAATCCAGAACAACTATGTATTCTAGAAGTGCTTGATGTATCGTCATTTATCATAGGCATAGTTCCTCTTTAAATATAACTCGCCTGTGTTCCTTCTGTCCAACAGCGATCGAGAGTTAATCGCATTATCAGCGCTACCCATGTTTATCTTATCACTATCTATTTCTGCTTTCTCTTTTCCCTTTCAACAGGTTAAATTTATTCAGCTGTTTCTCGGGCTTCCTTTAGCAGTCACCTTCTTCTCCAATTCTCATTCCTTGTTTGATGTTGGCGTAAGGAATTTGCTCAAGACAATATTAATAAGGATGAAAACATGGGTTCAAACGGCTCTGGGATTTAACATCTGAGATCATCAATCCCCTAGAACGTGTAACTAGTTAAATGTAACTAACCTAAGGACATCACACACATCTATGCCCGATTCAAGATTCGAACCTGCAGCCGTAGAGGCCACGCGGTTCCAGACTGAAGCGCCTAGAACCCCTCAGCCATAACGGCCGGCAATAAGGGTGAAATACCTTAAGTAATATGTATGTATCTAATCGTCACAATGTATGATTGTTTTTATTATTACAATTATTTACTGCACACGTAATGTAAATATTGTAAAGCCGACCGAATAAGCCAGTATGGTTCGATGTAAGTGAAGGCATGAAATAGATACAAAAATAAAACAGATAAAGTGAAAACCATTACTTTTAATTACTAAGCTTGTTTTTCTGATTTGCGACGCTAAGAATAAATGAAGCGTTCAGTTTATTCAGAGTGGGTGATACCTGCCAGCGTTTGTGGAAAGTCGTCGTCCATCTTCGAGATTAATTAGCCGATGGAAAGTTGCCTCAATCTTGGCCGCCGGGAGCAAAGTGTTTACCTTCGATCTTGCGAAGGAGCCACTTTGGTGACGAAAACTTAATTAAAAGTTGTTCGCCTCCTTCTGCTGTTCGCCTCCAGATCGGCGTTCTGCGGCCCCGCTAGGGTGGGCATCTGTCACAAGCGCCGGCTAATTAGCGGTTCTCTGTGTGCCGCGAATCCCCAGCCGATCAGCGCCAATCGATTGACAAGCAGCGACACGCTCCGTGGTGTGGATGTCGACGGCCGGGTCACCTGACACCCCTAGCTCAGTTGCGCTTTGTGGTGCACCGTTAGCTTGGCCATCTGTGATCACTGTCAGTGTACTGAGTGAGCGCAAGTGAAATAAATGAACCTCGCCAGCCACTGGTATATACACAGTTCATGTAGTCGCTGTTTCTGTGACGAGCTCTAGAGGCGATGAAAGGCAGTTAAACTTTTTGTTTGTTTAGATACTCATTTCAAATATACAGTTATGTGAATGATCTTTTATCATATACAGGTTCGATCCGCTTTGAACATCGTCATAGTATGCATGCAACGGAAAACATAACATACGTTGGCATTTAGGAATCGAAACAATGAAGGTGTTAATAACAGTGCGTTACAGTATTAGCAGTTTTGTTGTTGTTGCTGCTGCTGTCTCAACGTTAGACCACCCCATGCAAGCTACTTCATCTACGTCTAACTACATCCAACCGAACGTGCTTACTGCGGCCAAGCATTAGTCGCCTATAATCTTTATCCACCACAGTACTTAACCATCGTATTGACAAATTCTTGATGCCTCAGGATGGAACCTATTAACCGAGCCCTTATTTTAGTCAAGTTGTGCCTTAAATTTATCTTCCCTCCATTTGGATCCTCAACAAATCGATCTATCCATCTAATCTTCAGCATTCCTATGTAGCATCCCCTTTCAAAACGTCTATTCTCTTCTTGTCCATGTTTGACTTTCGTACAAGGCTACTCTCCAGACTGAGTGCCTTCATAAAAGTGTTCCTAACGCTTGAATTGGTTTTCCGTATTAAAAAGTACATTTGTTTCAGCTGACATTACACGGACAGCAATCACATTTATCTCACCCGAACAAATTTTTAAGTTGAAGCGAAATAATAAAAAGTGTGAAGTCATCCACATGAGTACCCTAAGGAGTCCGTTAAATTACGTTTACACAGTAAATCACACAACTTGGAAGTCTGTAAACAGAACTAAATTCTTAGGGATTACAGGTTCGAATAACGTAAGTCAGAACGATCACCTAGATCATGTTGTGGTAAAGCAAAACAATGCAAAGCAGAGCATTTAGATAATGTAACAGACCTGCTAAAGAACCGCCTACACTATGCTTGTAGGTCCTCTTCTGGAGCATTGCAGTGCTGTGTGGAATCCACATCCGGTAGGATCGATGGAGGGCATCGAAAAAATTCAAAGAAGGGCAGCTCGTTTTGTACTATTGCTAAATAAGGGAGAGAGTGCCACCAGTATGATTCGCATACTGGGGCGGCAATCAAGAAATCAAATTCGTTTTCCGTTGTGGTATGACCTTCTCATGCAAATTCAGTCACCGATTCTATTGTCAGTGTATGAAAACGTTTGGCTGGCGCTCACCTACATAGGGAGGAATGACGATCACAATAAAATAAGACAAAGCAGAGCTCGTACAGAAAGATTTAAGTGTTCGTTTTCGCCACGCGCCATTCGAGAGAGCAAAGTTTATAAACAGTGGTTGGATGAAACCTCTACCAGCCACTTAGTTGTGTTTTGGAGAGTAGATGTAGATGGAAGCAAAACATACACTCTAATAAAGAAAAATCGAAACAGTTTTTGGTCTTCGTATTGACTGATATATTTGTTGGATGTCTTCTTCAGATTTACTGTAGCAAATTCTGTCCAGTTAGCGCAACAGATAGTCAAAATTCCAAGCTGATTTGAGGTCCATGCCCGTAAGGCATCAAAAGTTCTCGAATATCCGGCGACCTTGCTGACCAAGTTATGATTTGGCAAGCACGAGGAAAAGCAGTAGACACCGCCACCGAGTCCGAGCGAGCATTATCCTGCTCAGTGCACGCAGAGGATATCTTGCCATGAATGACAACGAAACTTTTGGTAGAATATTGCAGACGCATCGCTGTTCTATGATCCTGCCGCAGATAACAGCCAAATCGGGTCCTGTTATGAAATGAAGGGCACCACACTCCTGGTTGTCGGGGTGTCCGAGTGCAGTCTGCGGCGTCTACAGACGCAGTACACAATTTGAAATGAATATATCATTTTTGTTGTTGATTTTAATAATATTTTAATCATGTCCTATGTTCAGGATCATCATGGAAATAATAATATTCTCGGTCGCCTTGCTGGTCATCGAAATCAAAACACCGAGCCTAGTATCAATTGACTATTCTACTCTCAAATGATTCGTAGATAAGTATTCTTACTTTACAAGTGGCGACGGCTTTATCGACCACACGCATCCTGCAAGAAACTCTTTTATTTCTTTCTGTTGAGTGCAGTGTTTGTCAATTCAGTGCTGATGGACGTCCTAGCTGTTGCCTCCCGGATGTTGTTTCTAAATCTAATTCTGGGCCTCCCTCTTCTTCTCGTTCCATCTATTGTCTTTCCGAATACCACTTTAGGTAGTCTATTTGCCATCACTCTTGCTACGTGGCCTTCCCCGTTCAATCTTCTCTTCTTTTAACACTTCGACTGTTAAATGGTTTTTGCACAGCTCTCTAATTCTTCATTTTTCCTTATCCTCCATTCCATGTTATTTTCATCATCTTTCGGTTTAAAATTTTTCGTTGTATCTTTCTTTCGAATATTAACAGCTTTTTTTTTAATTTCTTCTTTCAAAATATAAATTCTTCACTTCCATATAACGTTACCGCTATATTAGTCGACTGATACAAACACATTTTGAAGTTAGTACTAAGTGGTATTTTCGTAAGATTACAGCCAGTGAACGACCATCTTCTATGCAGAAGATAAAGTTAACTTGCTTCAGTTATTATATGACATAGTCCCTCTTGGACTATATGTGCCAGGAGCAGAAACAGCACTGAGGAAGCCATTGATAGTGATCTCACAGCTGACGTCAGCTGGAGTACAATTTTTCTTTAATAATTTGACAAAACTAAAAAAAAAAGTTTTGTTCGCTGTTGCTAGATGGGCATCTTTTGTAGTTACTAAAAAGACTCCTTAAGTAACTGATGCCGTCAACTGTCTAAAATATATTCAGCTAATATTCTTGTTGTTGTTTTTGTGGTCTTCAGTCCTGACACTGGTTTGATGCTGTTCTCCATGCTACTCAATCCTGTGCAAGCTTCTTCATCTCCCAGTACCTACTGCAACCTACATCCTTCTGAATCTGCTTAGTGTATTCATCTCTTGGTCTCCCTCTACGATTTTTACCCTTCACGCTGCCCTCCAGTACTAAATTGGTGATCCCTTGATGCCTCAGAACATGTCCTACCAACCGATCCCTTCTTCTAGTCAAGTTGTGCCACAAACTCCTCTTCTCCCCAATCCTATTCAGTATCTCCTCATTCGTTATGTTATCTACCCATCTAATCTTCAGCATTATTCTTCATTTCGAAAGATTCTATTCTGTTCTTGTCCAAACTATTTATCGTCCATGTTTCACTTCCATACATGGCTACACTCCATACAAATACTTTTTAGAAATGACTTCCTGACACTTAAATCTATACTCGATGTTAACAAATTTCTCTTTTGCAGAAACGCTTTCCTTTCCATTGCCAGTCTACATTTTATATCCTCTCTACTTCGACCATAATCAGTTATTTTGCTCCCCAAATAGCAAAACTCCTTTACTGCTTTAAGTGTCTCATTCCCTAATCTCATTCCCTCAGCATGACCCGACTTGATTTGACTACATTCCATTACACTCGTTTTGCTTTTGTTGATGTTCATCTTATATCATCCTTTCAAGACAATGTCCATTCCCTTCAACTTCTCTTCCAAGTCCTTTGCTGTCTCTGACAGAATTACAATGTCATCGGCAAACTTCAAAGTTTTTATTTCTTCTCCATGGATTTTAATACCTACTCCGAATTTTTCTTTTGTTTCCTTTACTGCTTGCTCAATATACAGATTGATTAACATCGGGGAGAGGCTACAACCCTGTCTTACTCCCTTCCCAACCACTGCTTCCCTTTCATGTCCCTCGACTCTTATAACTGCCATCTGGTTTCCGTACAAATTGTAAATAGCCTTTCGCTCCCTGTATTTTACCCCTGCTACCTTTAGAATTTGAAAGAAAGTATTCCAGTCAACATTGTCAAAAGCTTTCTCTTAGTCTACAAATGCTAGAAACGTAGGTTTGCCTTTCCTTAATCTCTATACACTACTTCCACCTTTCTGATTTCACTTCTTTGCTTAGAACTGGGATTCCATCTGATCTCTTGATGTTCATACAAGTCGTTCTCTTATCTCCAAAGGTCTCTTTAATTTTCCTGTACGCAGTATCTATCTTACCCCTAGTGTGATAAGCAACTACATCCTTACAATTGTCCTCTAGCAATCCCTGCTTAGTCATTTTGCACTTCCTGTCGATCTCATTTTTGAGACATTTGTATTCCTTTTTGCCTGCTTCATTTACTGCATTTTTATATTTTCTCCTTTCATCAATTAAATTCAATATTTCTTCTGTTACCCAAGGATTTCTACTAGCCCTCGTCTTTTTACCTACTTGATTACCTGCTGCCTTCACTACTTCATCCCTCAAAGCTACCCATTCTTCTTCTACTGTATTTGTTTCCCCCATTCCTGTCAATTGTTCCCTTAAGCTCTCCCTGAAACTGTGTACAACCTCTGGTTCTTTCAGTTTATCCAGGTCCCATCTTCTTATGTTCCCTCCTTTTTGCAGTTTCTTCAGTTAAAAACTACAGGTCATAACCAATATATTGTGGTCAGACCCCACATCGGCCCCCTTGAAATGTCTTATAATTTAAAACCTGGTTCCTAAATCTCTGTCTTACCATTATATAATCTATCTGATACCTTTTAATATCTCCTTACATGACCTTTATAAAAGTATTTGTTGCAACATATTCAGCAGCAGATTGTCAGGCTTTTGTCATTAGTGATGATTTGCAATTGGGACTGATACAATGTTTCTACAAGTTATACAGCTGCCGAAACTCTTATGTCAGTATGTCAACCGGCATTATATATCCTTTTTAGAAAATCCATGCATTTAAAGAAGACTAGAACATTCGTATTAACGTGGTAAACGGATATATTTCTCAATCAGGCTGCAGACTGGCTTGTAGTCCCTGCCCCTAGGGAAAGTAGAAACTACCCCTGCCCTCTCCCCCCACCCAAAAATAAGAGTTTGGTGATTTGGGGGGAAGAGACTAAACAGCGAGTTCATAGGTCTCATCGGATTAGGGAAGGAGTGGGAAGTTCGCCGTGCCCTGTCAAAGGAACCATCCCGGTGATTTAGGGAAATCACGGAAAACCTAAATTAGGATGGCTGGACGCAAAAAAAGAAAAAAAGGAAAAAAAAGAAAATGAGAGAGAGAGAGAAAGTGATATGTTGCATATTACAATCCTAGTAACACTCCGATTCATGAGATACACAGGTTCATGCTACTTTCGTACAATCATAATTTATGAGCCCGCATTTAATTACAAATCGAAATCTAGTCTCCATAATGCTTCATTTGTTTATACAAATTTTAGACCCCTATGGCCATTTGGTCTCATGTAGCCATTTAGTGTACAAATTTATGTAGAATGAAAGTAAAATTTACAGTTGAAAAAGTCTGTCTGTACATTATCACACACGTATGTAAGTACATTAAAAACCACCCAAACCAAAATAATTTGTTAGAAATGCACCCATTTATGTTACTTCATACATAAAGGTTTCTTAACAGAACTGTAGAAGATATGACAACGCTTTACCCTTTCAGACACGTTATATGGAAGTGAATGCTATCACACAAATACATATATAACAACAATGAAGATCTCTGAGTTAATGAAGGTAATTAAATCAAGAAATAGAAATGAACCTGACAGAAAGAGCCCGACTGTGATGTTGTAGTGGTTGGTACACTGGACCCGCATTCAAGAGGACGGCGATTGAGAGGTCTGTCCGGCTACCCAGATTTAGGTTTTCCATGATTTCCCTAAATCCCTTCAGTCAAATGGCAAGATGGATCTTTTGATAAGGCATGACAGAATTCGGTCTTCAATCTTGGCACAGTCTGAGCTGGTGTTATGTCTGTAATGTCCTCAGTGTTTGCTAGGCATTAAACCCTAATCTACCATTTCATTATCTTGGGACTCAGGTTTCTAAACCCATCCTACCGAAAGCGTTGCAGAAAAGGCATCTTCTGCCGAAACAGGTTTTGTGAGCCCACCTCAGTCCCTATTACTCAGTTTGAAATCAATATTCCTTGTTGACCTGGTTGCAGACAATGCCCGGTCCTATGTTCTCAAGTTCTGAGTGCTGCTCCTGGGTGACAGATCTTATTTCACCAAAGGACTGCTTACAGTGTCTTGGACAAAGTAGTTTTTATTACACCTGGGATCCCGGCCTATGCACCTACTGTCAGAGATGGAACACATGGGCTTCAGTGTCTTATACTTGCTTGGGGCTACTTTTAGAACTGAATAAGTTTTTGGCACTCTGGTCCTTTTAAGTTAACTGCCCTGTCGGAGCCAGCTATAGAAATCTCCGAGCCTGCAGAAAATTGTAAGTCACCCCATCGTAATACAAGAGGAATGGAGAAAGTAATTAGCTGCGCAATCATTGATAATGCTCAACTTTGTGTGCAGTTTTCATCCAACGTCAGAGAATCGACTATACTTACTACTGGTGGGTGCATGTTACTTTACTAAATACGTTGCGTGGCTTTGTGGACAATAACTATCTCGTAACAGAAAAGGAAAGTGTGAATGGAAAGGAACTTCATGCTGATTTTCAGTACGTAATAAGAGACTCTACTATTTCATATTCATCTGTCTCCTAGTGCACATACGAGTTTAAATTTTGTCAGTACAGTCTTTATGATGATGAGAATTGTGGTCGTCCAAGACGTGCCACTACCTCACAAATTTTTGTAATCGTGTGTAAAACGATCACGGATGATTGCCGAATGAGAGTGCGAGAAATTGCTGAAACTGTAGCAATGTCATCTGAATGGGAATATCGCGTTTTAACAGCGGAATTGGACGTGAAAAATTATATTCAAGGTGGGTGCCGTGACTCATAATGTAGAATCAGAAACACGCCAGAATGGAAGTGTTTGTCCAGTTTTCAGAGCAACAAACAATGTTTTTTGTGCTCCTTTGTGAACACACCTGGAAGTTGCAACCATTCTAATTCCAGAGAAAAGGCCACAATCGAAATACCTACAGCAAAGAAAGCAAATCGATGTAGTCGGTGGGGGAAAAACATGGCTTCAATTTTTTGGCACGTAAAGTTACTTCTACTGATATATTATCTTACCACTGGTAAAAAAATTACGGAACTACACTGTCGAAAAAATTTGTTCATCTGGAAAGACGGCACCGATTTTGGTCCAGTGACGTCATATGCCACCTGGGGGACAGTAGATGAACTGATAATGGTTTCAATGTCGTCCGCAAACAGACAGCGTAGTGACATAGCTACAGATGCGCCATCTGTGTCTACCCTTTAGTAGGGAATACTCTACCAGAAGACTCAGTGAGGAGCAAACGTTTGACGCAAACAGGCAATTAGAACTTTCTACTGCCAACGTAGCAAATCTCTAAGGGAGCAAATGTTGGCTTTCCGATGGCGGGATCGTTCTTTCGCAGAGTTCTCACTCAGGTTATACGTACTGCGTCAGTTGTGCAAAGATCCTGGTCTCAGTGTTTACATGAACATTCTCACACCTGCAGATGAGGTTTGGGGCATTCCTGCAGCACAGGCACCCGCCAGGATGGTAGTATTTTAAGGACACTAATAGAAGATCCTACAGCCTCTAGGCCAGACGTGTCAACACAAATTGTTGCGAACCGGTTATTAGTGGTGGGACTACAGGCGCCGGTCTGTGTGGCCGAACGGTTCTAGGCGCTTCAGACTGGAACCGCGCGCCCGTTACTGTCGCAGGTTCGAAGCCTGCCTCGGGTATGGATGGGTGTGATGTCCTTAGGTTAGTTAGGTTTAATTAGTTCTAAGTTCTAGTGGACAGATGGCCTCACATGTTAAATCCCATAGTGCTCAGAGCAAACCTGTAGTCCGTCTTCCACACACCTACAGCATCGACATGCACTGCCCCATTGATGCCAGCAGAGGATCACTTGGAGGGTGGAATGGCATGTCGTTGCCTTCAGCGACGAAAGGAGATTCTGCCTGCACTCAAATGACGGTCTTTCGCACGTACGGTGCAGACGTGGTCAGCGTTGTGTCGTAGGGTGCATTCGTCCATGAGCCACTGGCCACATCGTAGGCTTTATGGTCTGGTGCGCGGTAAGCTACAACTCTCTTCACCTTTGATGTTTCTGGAGAGGACGTCAACCAAGGTCAGTATGTGCAGAATGTTGTTAATCATGTAGTTTTGTTGCTGTTGCAACAGCAAAGAGATGTGTTGTTCCAACAAGATAATGTTAGCTTACGCACTGCCCGTGAAACTCAACTTGCTCTGCGAGACGTGCAACAACATCCGTGACAAGTATGATCTCCGCAGTTGTCTCCAATCGAGCACGTGTGGGATATGACTGGATGAGAAGTGACTCGGCGAATCGTCAACCAACAACTCTTACAGAACTACGTGAACAAGTCGAACAGATGAGACAACGTATCCCATGACAGAATTCGCCATCTATGGGATCGACTGGATGACAGAGTCAGAGCCTGAGTTTCCGGCCACACCATATACTAATATGGGTGTTTCAGCGTGGGTCAATACCTGGCACTTAAGAATCGCTTGTGGTATTGATCTGTAAATGTACTCCATATGCTATGTTGCACAATAAATCTTGAGTGAACTGGAAATCTCTACAATGGTGTACTAATTTTATTTCAAACAGTGCATGCTATGGTAACTTTCCTGGAACAAAATGGTTCAAATGGCTCTATGCACTATGGGGCTTAACATGGGAGGTCATCAGCCCCCTACACTTCGAACTACCTAAACCTAACCAACCTAAGGACATCACACACACCCATGCCCGAGGTAGGATTCGAACCTGTGATCGTGGCAGGCTAGCGGTTCCGGACTGAAGTGCCTAGAACCACTCGGTCACAGCGGACGGCTTCCATGGAACATCTGCAGCAACATAAACACGAGAAATGCCAGATTTGGCAATCAAATGTCGTTGCCACAGCAAAAACATATGAAGTAAGGTAGCTCTATTAACCTGGTTTGGCTCCATCAGACATCCGTTTCTTCTCCAAGCACAGAATTTTCCTGTGTGCATTTCAAACGAAGATATTACAGCCGAAGTTTACAGGCATGTTGCAGCCTGGAAGAACCTAATTTTTGACGTGGCCTGAAAACATTTCAACATATCATTTCAAAATGCGTTAATCAACAGGGAGACGTCACTAAAAATATAGATGTTTCATTGAAGTAACAGTATATTCCATTGCGAAAACTTTTCAGACTATGCTAGTATTTAATGTTCGGTGTGGTACATACATCCATAGCTGAAGACATGGTAGCTTTTCACTAGTCGCAGTGTTTATACATATTGTACTATGTGTCATAGAATGATAGGATTTTACAGGTACATTCATGCATATCTGGATGCTGTCTGCAAAACATGTTGTCAATTGACTTAGCAGTAATGAAGTAATACATGCAAACGTCATGCACAGTGATGATTTTCGCATGAACAGCGAAAAATTTGTAAGCGGTAAACGTTATTTCTTTTCATTATACTGAAGGGTGAGAGGATCTCAGACTATGGAAGCTATTTTGAAGGTTGTTAAAAGTCCCAAATATTGGCTGACTGAGTTCTGGGTAATTTTCACGCTTTGAGTTACTCTACCTGAATTTAGACTACCTTATTGTTTTGAAGTTTTAATGAAAGGCTACAACTCATGATTAGCAGTTTTTGGCAACATATTAAATTTACAAATTCGATCAGTAGAGGAAGGAAATACATAAAATCAGGTTTTAGCTTTGCTTCTGAAAGCCGTTAGATAAGCAACCAACAAAGTAGAAACTGGTGACCGTTTTAGCCGTTTAGTAACATAACTACGCCATCTCTGTGACGAGGTACATGGTGGGACGAAAGAATATTCGCTATTTCTGATAAGAATTAACTGCTTTTAAAACTTTCTAAATTCGTTCTCTCGAGGATACGGCGTAGTTCATTGAGAGTCCGTCAGTAACAATTTTCGAGCACTCCTATTGCACTCTCTGCCAGGCAGGCGAGAAAAAGGCCATTCGTACCATTCTCCTTTGTATGTGGTCGAAATCCACTGTTGGGTTGACCAGACAAAGATGCCATATGTTAAAGCAGTATTCAAATATGAATCGCACAGGTGAAATCCCTTTTGTGGACGAACTTCCTTTTTCGAGATTCAAATGGTTCAAATGGCTCTGAGCACTATGGGACTCAACATCTGAAGTCACCAGTCCTCGAGACTTAGAACCATTTAAACCTAACTAACCTAAAAACAGCACACACATCCATGCCCAAGGCAGGATTCGAACCTGCGACCGTAGCAGCAGCACAGTTCCGGACTGAGGCACCTAGAACTGCTCGACCACAGCGGACGTCGTTAATTAACTAACACTGTGGCAATACTAAAGGAAAGTAATAATAAAGGAATTATCAGCTAGGTGCGAAACAGTGGCTTTCAGATAAATGTGTCGAAACAGATAATATGCTCAACAAGTGGGTAACTGCAAAACGAATAAAATTTAATTAACTTCTCATGGCTGGGATTCACTGTCATGTATTATTTCTTAAAAGACGTCACAGTCGCCCTTGACTGTATAATATATTTATTGTTACTGTTGCAATTTCGGCCTTATGGCCATTTTCAAGTGTCACTGGGAAAGATACATTCCGTCAGAATATAAAACTATCTGACATGAGTACATGTCGTCGTCAAAATGCAGCCTTTCGACTGTGAGAGTCCCACAAGATCCGACACTTATTACATCGTAATATGCTGTTAAGTATATACTGAACCGTAGATGTTACCGTCGTTCTAATAATCTATCACACATGAACGTTCAGGTGCACTGACAACATGTTGTCAGTGCGCCTGAACTTGTATGTGTTGACGACGACATGTACTCATGTCAGGTAGTTTTATATTCTGACAGAATTTAACTTTTGCAGTGACATTTGAAAATGGCCGTAAGGCCGAAATTGCAATACTAACAATAAATATTTTATACAGTCAACGGCGACTACGATGTCTTTTAAAAAATAAAATTCAACTGTCTAAATATGTTAACGAATACATTTATCTTGGACAATCAATTAATAATATCCAAGTAAACCTTCCATGTGAGTGAAGAGTTAGCTGCGCTTTAGAAATACAACATTTTCTATAACCATTATTATCACCAGATCGTTTTCTTCGTTGCACTTTATAATGTTCTGATCTGCTGTAACCACAAGCACCGGAACGAAGATGAAGAACGCAAGAGAAAAGAAGGCAGTGAAACGGCGTGGGCCAATGCTAGACTGATTAGGACTGTACCACGTCAGGAGCATCCCTAGCCGAAGAGAATATAAGCGCCGATCCTGCCAGCCTTGACCGGACATAAGTGGACAGTATTCTCAGAGTATTAGCATGACCTTGTAGTAAGTGCTACGATAGCAGTTATTAGTGAACCACAAACTGTGTGTCAAACTTGCATCAACATTACATATACTTGAGTATTGCTCATCAGTGTGGGATCCGTACCAGATCGGGTTGACGGAGGAGATAGAGAAGATCCAAAGAAGAGCGGCGCGTTTCGTCACAGGGTTATTTGGTAATCGTGATAGCGTTACGGAAATGTTTAGTAAACTCAAGTGGCAGACTCTGGAAGAGAGGCGCTCTGCATCGCGGTGTAGCTTGCTCGCCAGGTTTCGAGAGGGGGCGTTTCTGGATGAGGTATCAAATATATTGCTTCCCCCTACTTATACCTCCCGAGGAGATCACGAATGTAAAATTAGAGAGATTCGAGCGTGCACGGAGGCTTTCAGACAGTCGAACCATACGGGACTGGAACAGAAAAGGGAGGTTATGACAGTGGCACGTAAAGTGCCCTCCGCCACACACCATTGGGAGGCTTGCGGAGTATAAATTTAGATGTAGATGTAGATAGAAAAAGGACTCGGATTTATGTTGCATGTCGCCGATCGCTTGCGACACTATTTTTATTTCAAATTTAAGTACTGTCAACCAATTTCATAGAAATAAGACTACTAATGTTATTCGCTTGAATTGTTGTATAGCATACCAAGAACGCAACTTCCCTTAGGCACCCTATAAGAGATGAGTGAGCAACACCCAACATAAGACGACGAGTATCCTCCGAACCCAGTACCCGTAAGCCACGGCATTCTCTTTGTCTTTACCTTGCAGGTGCGCTTAATTGGTTTAAAAGTTTCTTGTCGTTTTTGCTGATCTGTGTTTACAGGTGGGTCTTGCACAAAATTTCTTTGATTTTGTCGTTACTTAGATTGCGTGCCTTGTCTGTTTGTTACATTTCTGTCTTCGAACATACCCACCCAACATGTCTCGCCACCTGCTGAGGCTCCCCAGCCCCAAGAGCTAATGCAGGTGCTTCAGTTCGAGATGCAGCAGATTTCTGCACTACTCAACTTGGTGCAGCAGCTACTCGACAACACTGTGCGCCCGGCAGAACAAGGACTGCCTACAACAGCTGCTATACCACCTTTTCGACAGTTTCGTGACCAACAAGAGTAATGGCTCAAGTGGTTGTCCCAATTTTGGGCCACATCCTAGCTAATAACTTGCCACGTACTGTGAAACTTCCATATCCATTATCAACGGTAGGAACTGCAGTGTTAACATTAATTCGAAAACTCTTTCCTAACTCCACTCCGAGTGAACTTGCATATGATAATATTACTTCGCTAACTATTATGACCAACAAGTGAATGTAGTAGGAGATCGGTATCAATTATTTGATTGCATACAACGGCCAAAACAAACTTATCGCGAACGGGTAACACATTTGTTGAGTATGACAAGAAAACGCAAATTCAAATGAGCTTGCGGTGCCTTATATTCAGATGTTAAGTTGCGTGATGCGGTCGTGTCAGAAGGATTTTGATGCCTTGTCGGCTCATACATTAGAGAAGCCAGCTATTTTTCGGGTTGAGTCCCTTGATTGCGACCGCCCCATTCCTCACCGGCGGCTTGCTCTAGTCACGCCGAGAAAACACCTTTCCACTCCATATACGTAGTTCGCTAAACAGGCAACTACACAGGCTAACAGAATTAAGTCTTTCCGTAGGTGTTATTCATGGCACAAACGCTAAGACTGACCTCCCAACAGGCTCAGTGTTACGATAATGGTAGGAAAGGACACGTGCAAAGGAACAAACATAAGACTACGGCCCGCTCCAAACATCTGGTAACAAAGCCAATATCATTAAAGCAGTATCTTCAAAGTCTGCAATGAACATTAGTAAAACTAGCACGCGTGCAGTTTCTTCATTGACACGCCAGTGGAACAAACTTTTTGTTCGTTTACTTATTTGTTAGATATTTGTGAAATTTCAGTTGGACACGGGTGCCTCCGTCACATTGCTCACTCCCCACACACATGAACTGTAACGCTCTCCACGCCTGTCCAAAACTAATAAGCAACTGGCGGCTTATAACGGACAAGGCATTCCCATTCTCGGAACATATACTTTGCCTGCATGTATTGCTCGCATACGCAAACAGTGGCGTTTGCAGTGCTCAAATCACGAGAGTGTGAGAACAAATTTGGTCTTCATTCTTTTGATTCTCTTGGCTCTAACATTCAGGACAATCTGTTGTCATTGTCTGCATTCCATGCAAAAGACAGCTTGCTAAAAGAATTCCCCCAACTCTTTTCTGAAGTTTTAGACAAAGCTAAAAATTCTGGTGCACATACTACGTGAAAGACAATACTTGCCGAATTTTGCCAAGTCAGAACTGTTCCCATTGCAGTAAAGGACGAAGTCGCTGCTGAGCTTAAAGATTTAAGGATAGCGGATTTACTACTCCCACATCAGCTGGTTAATGGGCAAGTCCACTGGTTCTGCTCACCAAACCTTCAGGTCGCGTTCGGCACTGTGTTGACTTAAAGTCTACAGTCAACCCACAGACTGTGATTGATACTTATCCATTGCCACGCCTAGATGATCTCATGGACAGATTAGGCGCTGAATGCTGTTTTTCAAAAATTGATTTGTCCGACGCATATCTTCAAATAACGCTCACTGAAGAATCTCAAAAAGTGTGTGTAGTATATACCTATTTGCGTTTGTTCAAATATTTACGTTTGCCTTTTGGTAGTGCTTCCGCAGCCACCAGTTTCCAACTGTAATTGGAGCAGCTGACGGCACAAGTACCAAACTGTTCTAACTATTTGGACAATATTGTAGTAGCAGGTCGTACACCTGAAGAACAAATTGAACATTTACCTTCTTTGTTCCGTGTGTTATCTGATGCAGAGTTAAAGAGTAGACTGGACAAGCGTGTCTTTTTTTTTTTTTAACATGCGTTGCCGTATATTGGTCATGTCATAATCAGTTAATGCGTACTCCACTTCAGTCGCATTTGTTAGCAATACGAGACTTGCCAGTTCCTCGCAATGTCACAGAATTACAGTCAGTCTTAGGGAAAATGAACTATTGCATTCGGTTAATGTCGAATGCTTCACAAATCGCAGCTCCATTGCATCGCTTGTATCACTAGAATACCCGTTTGGTTTGGACAGATGCGTGCCAAGTAGCTTTTGAGAAATCGATACTTAGTTCACTTTGATCCAGACAAACCAGTTGTATTGTAAGTTAATGCTTCCTCTTACGGAATTGGTGCTGTGCTTACGCACAGAATTCCTATTGCTTTCGCATCAAAAGTAATGTCGAAAGCTCAGTGTAACTACACACATATTGAGAAAGAAGATATGGCTATTGCGTACGGTGGCTCTAAGTTTCACCACTATTTGTATGGTAGAAAATTTTACTTAATAACGGATCCCAAGCTTTTGCAATCCTTGTTTTCATTCGATGAAACCGGTTCCTGTACGAAGTGCCCAAAAATTGCAAAGATAGGCGTTGTTGCTGTCGCAGTACCAGCAGGAGATTGTGTATCGTCCGACAGATCAACGTGATAATGAAGACACGCTTTCACGTCTTCCCATTGGTCCTAATACAGACTTTGACGCTTCTGCAGCTTCTCGTTTTCACATCGATGCTCAGGGATTTGAATTGCTTCAGCTTTTTCCGCTGAACTACGGGAAAATTTCTCATGCCACGGAAGCTGTTTCTGATTTGAACGTTTTGATAACATATATTCGCACGTCTTGCCCTCACTCAGTGAACAGCATAAAAAAACTCTGTAGGGCACCGATACATTGCACGTCGGCAGATCCTCGCTGTACAGAAAGGTGTGATTCTTGTTCAAAATGACAGTGGACAGTCACGTGTGTTAACCTCTAAAGGTTTGCCAAAAGAAGTGTTGCAGTTACTTCACCAAGGACACTGGAGGATTGTTTCTACGGAACAGTTAACGTGTCGACACTGTACTTGGCAGGGTACAATAACGTAACAGTGTCAAGCATGTGCGGAAAAACAATCCGCTCCGCCACAAAAATTCTCTGCTTGGCCTAAGTCGCAATCGCCATGGCAACGTGTGCACATAGACTTTGCACTACCTTTTGGGAACACTCGCTGGTTGATTGTTCTTGACTCGTATAGCAAGTGTCTTTTTGCCGTGCCAATGAACTCGACAATGTCTCGTAACACCTTTCAGGTGTCGTCAGCGAATTTTTTTTTTTTTTTTTTGTCCAGAAGGCTTTCCTAAAGTAATAATGACAGACAACGGACCTCAGTTCACGTCAAATGAATTTGAAACATTCTGTGGTCGCAATGGAATACAGCATCTAACTAGTGCACCGTTCCATCCAAAGTCAAACGGGACGTTGCAGCGGCTCCATCAAAATCAGCTTCGCCTCTGTCATGTACACGACGATCTTTCAGTCTCTCTTTCCCCATTTGACGGGCCAGAGGAGATCGCGGCTCCAGGAGCCGCCAGAGGGTGTCATCACGACTCTTCGGGACGCCCCCATGGAAACCGAGCCTTCACCTCCTCCACCTCCTCTCCTCCTACCGATGGAAATGGACCCACCCACACCAGGGCAGTCGCCGGTTTCTTCGTCTGATTCATGGCAGCAGGAGGTGGACGCGTACCCTTCTGGTCGTTTTCCTGGGGACGTTGCGCCAGAGCGCAGCCCGGATGGCGGATTACGGCTGGAAGCTTCCTTCCCATAGTTGCGCCCACTCAGGGCCTCCCCTGCCGTTGTCGCACTCACTACACGACGACGGTCTGTCGCTTTGTGGGGAAGGAATGTTCTGGCGTGACCACAAGCAACAGAACGAAGATGAACCCAAGAGGAGAGAGGGCGGTGAAACGACGTCGGCCAATGGTGCTCTGATAATACCGCACCACCACAGGTATGATCCTTAGCTGAAGAGAACATAAGCGTTGGTCCTGCCGGCCACGGCCTGACATTAGTGGACAATATTCGCAGTTATCACGGCATAGCAGACAGTGCTCCAGTAGCAGTTTTTAGTTCCACAAACTTTGTCAAGCTTGCATGAACATTATACCAGTATACAGGGTGTTACAGAAAGGTACGGCCAAACTTTCAGGAAACATTCCTCACACACAAATAAAGAAAATATATTATGTGGTCATGTGTCCGGAAACGCTTACTTTCCATGTTAAAGCTCATTTTACTACTTCTCTTCAAATCACATTAATCAAAGACTGGAAACACACGGAAACAGAACGTACCAGCGTGACTTCAAACACTTTCTTACAGGTAATGTTCAAAATGTCCTCCGTTAGCGAGGATACATGCATCCATCCTCCGTCGCATGGAATCCGTGATGCGCTGATGCTGACCTGGAGAATGGCGTATTGTATCAGAGCCGTCCAAAATACGAGCACGAAGAGTCTCTACATTTGGTACCAGGTTTGCGTAGACAAGAGCTTTCAAATGCCCCTATAAATGAAATTCAAGAGGGTTGAGGTCAGGAGAGCGTGGAGGCCATGGAATTGGTCCGCCTCTACCAATCTATCGGTCACCGAATCTGTTGTTGAGAAGCGTTCGAACACTTCGACTGAAATGTGCACGAGTTCCATCGTGCATGAACCAGATGTTGTGTTGTACTTGTAAAGGCACATGTTCTAGCAGCGCAGGTAGAGTATCCCGTATCAAATCACGATAGCGTGCACCATTGAGCGTAGGTGGAAGAACATGGGGCCCAATCAAGACATCACTAACAATGCCTGCCCAAACTTGAACAGAAGGTCTGTGTTGATGACGTGATTGCACAACTGCGTTCGGATTCTCGTCAGCCCACATATGTTGATTGCGAAAATTTACAATTTGATCACGTTGGAATGAAGCCTCATCCAAAAAGAGAACATTTGCACTGAAATGAGGATTGACACATTGTTGGATGAACCATTCGCAGAAGTGTACACGTGGAGGCCAGTTAGCTGCTGATAGTGCCTGCACACACTGTACATGGTACGGAAACAAATGGTTCTCCCGTAGCACTCTCCATAAAGTGACGTGGTCAACGGTGCCTTCTACAGAAACAATTTCTCTGACGTTAACATTAGGGTTATCGTCAACTGCACGAAGAATTGCCTCGTCCATTACAGATGACCTCGTTGTCCTAGGTCTTCCCCAGTCGCGAGTCATAGGTTGGAAAGTTACGCGCTCCCTAAGACGCCGATTAGTTGCTTCGAACGTCTTCCTATCGGGACACCTTCCTTCTGGAAATCTGTCTCGATACAAACGTACCGCGCCACGGCTATTGCCCCGTGCTAATTCACACATCAAATAGACATCTGCCAACACCGCATTTCTAAACATTACACTGACTGCAAAGTGATGAACACTAACCTGTTGATGCTACGTACTGATGCCCTTGATGCTAGTACTGTAGAGCAATGAGTCGCATGTCAACACAAGCACCGAAGTCAACATTACCTTCCTTCACTTGGGCCAACTGGTGGTGAATCGAGGAAATACAGTACATACTGACGAAACTAAAATCAGCTCTAACATGGAAATTAAGCGTTTCCGGACACATGTCCACATAACATCTTTTCTTTATTTGTGTGTGAGGAATGTTTGGCAATAACTTTTTGTAACACCCTGTATAGAAAAAGGACTCGGATTTGTTTTGCATGTCGCCCATCGCTTGCGACACCATTTTTATTTCAAATTTAAGTATTGTCAACCTGTCCACCATGTGAGCCGTGCGGTCTAACGCACTGCTTTCCGAGTGGGGAGGGAGCCAGTCCCCGGCACGAATCGGCAAGGCGGATTAGTGTCGAGGTACGGTGTGCCGGCCAGTCTGTGGATAGTTTCTACGGCGGTTTTCCATCTGCCTCGGCGAATGCTGGCTGGTTCCCCCTATTCCTCCTCAGTTAAATTGCCCTTGGAGACGAACGCTAAGAGATGTGGCGTGGACTGCTATTTGAAAGTAGTTTGATATGACCCACTCTATCATATATTTCAAACGTCTCTTAGCGCTATGGGACTTAACATCTGAGGCCGTCAGTCCCCTAGACTTAGGACTACTTAGAACTAAGTAACCTAAGGACATCACACACATTCATGCCCGAGGCAGGATTTCAACCTGCGACCGTAGCAGCAGCGCGGTTCCGGATTGAAGTACCTAGAACCGCCCGGCCGCACCCACTAGCCCACTCTATCAGCCCTCTTATTTTTTTAAGTTTATTTAGGACTCACTCTCTATTAATGTGATATTTGTTGGTTTACCTTAGGCGACCTGGTGCCTAGCAGTAACTATAATCACAAGAGGGTAACCACATAACTTCTTTTCCCTCTGTGTGGGCAGCCAAGAAACTTCTCTAATAGGTGTGACGTAAATACGGTGGCAGGTTCAAACTTTGGTCCTGAGAAACATTATTACCAAACTTCGTCCAGGTACTGTGAGCCTGCACGTTTATGCATCAGGAAGATGTTAATAGTATTCATCGATATGTGACCCAAGATAACGTTACATCTTCTATCACCTGTTTTCTGACTGCGTGGCATGGTTCCCAGAGAGTATCACCAGAGGAAACAAATCTCCCATCAACATTAATGTGTCATCAGCAATGAGGTCATTGTATATGGAGAACCATCTGGGATATAATAAGAATGGGGAACGAAATCGACCATGTTCTTGACAAAGTCTGTTAAGGAAGTAACGGAGAACTTAAACGTCGTTGGCCGGTCAGGGTTCTGAACCTTCCATAAAAACCGAGTTCATTGGGATTAACCACTGAGCAATACCCTGCCCCTCCCCCCTAAGCTGCTTGTGTATGACCCCATGCCTTCTTGTTGTTTGGTAAACCCATGTTTAGATGACCAAAAAGGCTTCGACATTCGTACACTTGGGAAGCTAACAACGAATCCTGTAGGTGGATTTCATTGTGCATACACTGATCAGCCAGAAATTATGACCACCTAATTAAGCACCGTGGTCTAGGGATAGTGTATTTGACGGACTTGTCAAAGATGGCGGAGGAGTAGACATATATTCGGAATCCTTGGGGTGGAAACTGTCCCTGCCGTCGGAGGAATCATCAATAGTCAATGGCATGAGCATGCAGAGAAAACGGAAACCACTGCACTGAAGACACATAACGTGTATCCAAAGAACATATGGTCTGTAACTGAAGAAGTGTCATGTTCATCTCTCCATTGGCAAAAGATTCCGGAATAGTCGCACATTCGGATCTTCGGGAGAAGACTCCAAAAGGGCAGGTGACCATGAGACAAATATTTAATAACCGACGAAAGGATAACATTTTACCAGTCGGGCGTGGAATGTCAGAAGCTTGAACGTGGTAGGAAAGCTAGAAAACATGAAAAGGGAAATGCAAAGGCTGGATCTAGATATAGTAGGGGTCAGTGAAGTGAACTGGAAAGACGACAAGGATTTCTGGACAGATGTGGTACCTGGTACTTGCTGGAATTAAGAAAAACGTGGAAGAGAGGACCAACCAATATAACTTCCATTTCACACAACCTATTTATTTAAAAATTTATAAACCGTGGTTTAAAGATAATTGAAGCATTTAACCATACAATATTCTTTAACAAAATGAACAAATTTACAAAATTCTTTCCACTTTAATCCTTAAGTTGAATAAGATTTTAATCATTGAAAAAGAAATCTGAATCCTGTATTGCAAAACAGCAAACATATAACAATGTTTGCAATACTGCCGGACCTGAAGCCAGCCCGTTATTAAACAGCGGTGTTTAGTAGCACTCTTGACATAGTCTTCCTTATTAAATGCTCTTCTGTAACACATGAAAACTATATAAGCACCATTGATGACAAGAGTGATTAAGTTTTTCAAAACATATGACTTAACTTTTAATTTGACATCGGTATGTCAAAAGGTTCGGGGTTAAGATGCGAACCTGTGCTTGAAAGTTAAACAGATTAGCCAACAATATAACAACGAAAACGCTTACTTCAAAGCAACCAACCTCTTAATTTCAATCGGCAACCAAGGCTGGATCCCAACCCGTTCCTTCTGACAATTTTATTTCCACTAAAGCCCTGGTGACAGTTGGCTGTTAATATTTTCAAAGTTAAACCAGTTGTCATTATTAAGATCGAAGTGAAGGACGTCTTAAAACATTACTTGTGAAGGCTTACTACAAGAGAACCCACTCGGCGGAAAAACTAGTTTCAGCTAAAATGCACCAATAATGACTCGGTCTTTGAAACACAGAAACGAACAGCTTAGTACAACCTGTTGTTCAGATTATAACTAATGACTGAGAAATGCAATTACAATCGAAGAATTGCTAAATCTAAGAAAAACTCCCTCTTTGTTTAACGGCAACCTGTGCCTTAGTACAATTGTTCCGGCTGTATTTAGGGCAGAGAATATGTTACAGTGAACAGTTCAGTGATAGAGAAGGAGTAGAAGAAAAAGATACAGGAAAATATTGGCTTGGGAGAAGGAATGAAAGAGAAGAAAGGCTAATTGGTATATGCGACTTCAGTCTTTCTTGGCGTATTCCATTGATGAATTCTTCTTGGTTTACCAGCCGAGTGGTGGCGTCGTCTTGTCGCAACGTTTCGATAAGTTTCGTACCCATCATCTTCTGGCGAAGTTATCTAAGTTGGGTACGAAACTCATTGAAACTTTGCGACAATACGACGCCGCCAATCGGCTGATAAACCCGAGATGAATTCCACCAATCAAAGGCTAATTGGGTTCTGTAATAGATTTCAGCTATTAATAACGAATACTCTGTTCAAGACTCACAAGACGAGAAGATATACTTGGAAAATACCTGGTGATAAGAGAAGATTTCAGTTAGATTACATTATGGTGAGACAGAGATTCGGAAATCAGATATTGGTTTGTAAGCTGTACCCAGGAGCAGACATAGACTCAGATCACAATGTAGTAATGGATGAAGAGTAGGATGAAGCTTAAGAGATGAGTCAGGAAGATTAAGTATCAAAAGAAGTAGGATACAGAAGTACTAAGGAATGAGAACATACGATTGAAGCTCTGTTAGGTTGTAGATACAGCAATAAAGAGTAGCCCAGTATTCAGTACAGTGGAACAGAAATGGGAACCTTTAAAATGGGCTATCACGGAAGTTCGGAAGAAAAATATAGGTACAAAGGAAGTAACTGGAAATGTGCCATGGGTAACAGAAAAAGCACTTCAGTTGATCGCTGAGAGAAGATAAGACAAAAGTGCTCAGGAAAATTCAGGAATACAGGAAAAAGTCACCGAGGACTGCAGGGAAAGTAAGGCAAAATGACTGCGTGAAAAATATGAAGAAATCGAAAAATAAATAATTGTAGGAAGGAGTGACTCAGCACATAGGAAAGTTAAAACAACCTGAGGTGAAATTAAAAACAATGTTAAGAGTACAACGAGAATTTCACCAATAAATGTAGAGGGGAGACCAGACAGATGGAAACAGTACATCGAAGGCCTCTGTGATTGGGATTTGCCTGATGTGATAGAAGAAGAAACAGAACTCGGTTTAGAAGAGGTAGGGGATCCAGTATTAGAATCAGAAATTAAAAGAGCTTTGGAGGACTTAATATCAAATAAGGCAGAAGGGATAAATAAAATTCCATCAGAATTTCGAAAATCATTGGGAGAAGAGGCAACAAAACAACTGATACTGCAAGAGCCGACCAGTTTGGGAATTATCGTATAATCAGCTTAACAAATCATGCATCCAAGTTGCTTACAAGCATGATATATAGAAGAATGAAAAAGAAAATTGAGGATGTGTTAGTTGATGATCAGTTTGGCTTTAGGCAACATAAAGGAACCAGAAAGACAATTCTCACTTTGCGTCTGATAATGGGAGCAAACCTAAAGATGTATTAAAAACGTTCATAGGACTTCTCAACGTGAAAAAAGCATTCGACTATGTAAAATGGTGAATGGTGTTCAAAATTCTGAGAAATACAATGGTAATCTATACGGAAAGACGGGTAATATACAATATGTACAATAACTAAGAGGGAATGATGGAAGTGGACGACCAAGAATGATGTCTTCGAATGAAAAAGGAAGTAAGAGAGGGATTTTCGCCTCTACTTTTCAATCCGCAAATAGAAGATGCAATGATGGAAATAAAAGAAAGTTGCAGAAGTGGAATTACAATTCAAGGTGAAAGGATATCAATGATATGATTTGCTGATAACATTGCTATCCTGAATGAAGGTGAACAAGAATTACATGATCTGCTGAGGGGAATGGTCTAATGAGTACAGAATAGGATTGAGTGAAAATTGAAGAAAGACGAAAGTAGTGAGAACAGACTTAACATAAGGGTGCGTGGTTACGAATTCTGCTACCTAGTCAGAAAACTAACCCATGACGTAAGGAGGGAAGAGGATATCAAAAGCAGACTAGCGCTTAGAGGAATTTCTGGCTAAGATTCGTTTACTGGCATCAAACAAAGGCCTTAATTTGAGGAAGAAATTTCTAAGAATTTGAGTTTGGAGAACAGCTTCGTATGGTAGTGAAACATGGACTGTGGAAAACCGGTGCAGAAGAGAATCGAAGCATTTGAGATGTGGTGCTACAAACAAGTGTTGAGAATTACGTGGACTGGTACTGAATCGGATCGGGAGCAGTATGTGGAAAACACGGACAAGGAGAAGGGACAGGATGAGAGGACATATCTTAAGACATCAAGGAATGAATTCCATGATACTAGAGGCGTCTGTAGTAGTCAAAAACTATAGAGGGTGACAGATATTGCATTCCATCCAGCAAATAAGTTGCACGTACTACACTGAGATGAAGATGTTGGCATAGGAGAGGAATTCATGGCGGGCAGCATCAATCCAGTCAGAAGACTGATGATTAAAAGAAAAAAAATGTAACAGCTTTTATTCCATCTTTGGCACGGATAGCTGCGACGACGCATAATAGCATGGAAGCAATGAGGGTTTGGTAGGCCTCTGGAGGAAGCTGGTACTACATTCCCACACACAAGTTATCTAATTCCCGTAAATTCCGAGGAGGGACATCATGAGCTCTGACTTCACTTTCAGTCACATCCTAGATGTGTTCGATTGCGTTCAGATCTGGAGAATTGGTGGGCCAGCGCATCAATTGGAACTCGCCGCTGTGTTCCTCGAACCACTACATCACATTCCTGGCCTTGTGACATTGCGCATTATCTTGCTGAATAATGTCACTGCCGTAGGGAAAATGAAGAAGATACGTGGTTGGCAACAGTGTACGATAGTCCTTCGCCGCCATGGTGCATTGAACGAGCTCCACTGGAACCAGGGAAGCCCACGTGAATGTTACCAAGAGCGTAACAGAAACGCCGTCAGCTTGTCTCCGTCCCACAGTACAGGTGTCAGAAGGCACATTCGCACCCTCCCATTGGCATGATGAAGAAGGCGTCGGGATTTATCAGACAATGCAACTCCCTGTCACTGCGCCAACGTCCAGTGCCAATGGTCATGTCCTCATTTTCGTCATACTCACGACGTCGTGTTCAGACAAAATTGTACTCTTCCGAGCATTAAAGTCTGCCACTGTTCGCCGCCTGTCCTGTTTTACCAGTCTGTCAAGCATACAACGTCCTACATCCTCCCTACCCAACGTCGTCCGGACGTTGTGTCACCTTGGTTGCGCAACGTGATGAAGATACTCACCACAGCACTCCTCGAACACCTATCAAGCCTCCGGCCGTGACAATCTGCCCTTGGAACGCGTGCCTTCCCAATACCACACACGGACAGCTCTCTCACAGGTACTTCACGCACTGTGCCTGGATATAACTAGGAGTCTTTCCCCGTCAGGTGACGCTGCGCCTAAACGGATTTATATTAATGATAGGACGGTAGTCATAATGCTCTGGATCACCAGTGTATGTACAAGTTGATGATATTAAAATATTAATAATAGGACGGTAGTCATAATGCTCTGGATCACCAGTGTATGTACAAGTTGATGATATTAAAATAACTGATCGTTTCATGTTACAAGACAACCGCACTCCTTCCATGTAGGTGAACGAACATAAATTATCCAACAACGAACGGCTGGAGGTAAGACAGAGCCGTTAGAGTGGCAAACACTATTGTGACAGTGGGATTTCATAACATTAATACATTCATATTTCCTTTCCTACATTTGTCAGTTTCAAGTAATCATTTTTGAATTACCCTAATACCTGTCCCAGTACTCTGTAAACACACCTATTAATGGTGTGGAGAACCAATAGTGCAACCATACTGTGTCTGAACATTCACTTAAAGGGATAAATTACATGCTAACAGTGGGTGCCACCTATTAATGGTGCGGAAACCTAATAGTGCAACCATATTTTATCTGTACAAAGCTGTAACTTTCTTTCTTAATATTATTATGTAAAATTCCCTTAAAGGAATAATTAAAATTGTGTGGTATAAAATAATGTATACACTGAGTATTTTTTCCTTCTTCAGCATCTGCAGTTGTATATATCGAAATAATCTGCAAACAGCTGCATAAAAGAAATGTAATATTTTAACAGTTTCGGACTCTTGGCTCACTTCTTCAGAAGGCTTATTTTCTATACCTTCCATATTAAAATAAATGTGTTTGGATATCTTCTGTCTTCTGGTGCAAACGTGATGTGAAGTTTAGTATTTTACCATCCTCAGAAATTGTAGTTGTACATATCGAAACAATCACCAACCAGTTGCATAAAAGAAGTTTGAATTCATAACCGGTTTCAGGCACTTTGTGCCCTTCCTCAGGTGATACTTTTCCTATTAAAATTATTGTGATCATGTGTTTTCAGAATCTTAAATTTACATTTCCGGCACAAATAGATGGCTCTGGCACGTAGATATGTACAGCTACAGTTGCTGAGGATGGATAAAATATTAAACGTCAAGCCAGACGTAGAGAGCTATCTACATGTACCGGAAAAATAAAGGCTCTGAAGATCTCCAAGGACATTAATTTTAATAACGAATTTATCACAAACAAGCCTTTTGAAAAACGGCACTAAGTGCCTGAAACTGGTCATTAAATTACATTTCTTGTATGCAAATGCTTGCTTACTATTTCGGTGAATAAAATACAATTGTAAACTCTCTTTTTTAAGCATAAGTATTCGCCGCTGACTGCAGAAATTATTTATTTCACAGTTGTAGTTTCGACCTTTCGCCTATTCTGAAGTGGTATTGCAAAAGATTTTTCTCGTGTACATATCAACTTTAAAAATCTCCGACATATATACATGTCATCGTCACACATGACTGTGAGCCTCGACCATGAGAAGTTTAGTCTGGAAGCATTTTTGCTAACGTTTTAAAGAGAAAAGCACTGGGCAGGTCAAAGATGTTTCTTGCTGTTAGATGGCGACAAGCAGCAGTCTGTTGATGGTAGTGAGCATGGAGGTAAAAAAAAGGAGTTACTTCGCCAAAGACTTGAAGAAGACGTCGGCCACCTTATGTAGCCCAAAAACATTAGTTTCACCGCATTCATACTTCCAAAGTTCCCGAGGTGACGTTTCCCCATAACGTCACTCCGTCGTCCCCATATCCAGTTTCGACTGTCGGAATAACTATAGATTTGGCTGGTCGCATCCACAATAACACCAGGTGCCTTGATCGTGTGGATATGTAGTTGTTTCTCAAAAAATTAACATTTCAGAAATAGTTCACATCGTTGGCATGCACAAGATACGATAGAATTCCATGCTTCTGTCCTCATTCCACACGCTTAACAGCTGACAAGGAAAATTAGAAATGTCCTGCTCGTGAGCTGAAAGCTGAAAATGTAACGAGGAAGAAACAGTAGGAAGAAGCCAAACCTGCAGTATAAATAAGTGAAATATGTCATGTTACATGAACAATTAAGTATTCGAGAACAGAAAAACGTTTGAAATTGCATTTGTAACACTGTTATTCATGTAAGCACTTCAATGTTTGGTACTTAAAAGAGATGATCACTGTACACGACAGAACATGATGCAAATGTAAACAGTAGTCTGGTATTGTTTTGAGCTGTTTAAAATAGCGACATGCCCCGCCCACTTTGGCTTCAATACAATGTACAGCGTAAGTCTTTAGTCTCATCCCCTTATATTCGTTCGTAGTGAGGGTGGCAAAGTGCTGTACATGCAGATGTGCGCTTTCGGCGTTCGGATGAAAGAATGTATAACGAGTATTGATATAATGGAACAATGGAGGATTTGGTTTACTACTGTAAATTATTTAGCGTAAAATGTCCACCGACACGCTGAAAGTGAGAGGAGAAAATATATATATTTGAGAAAATTGGATATTAGTCATTGACGTTACTTTTGTTGAGATTTCCCTTTGAGTAGAAAAAAGGAAACAAACTGACACAGTGCACTCTGTACTGTGTGTAGCAGTACAAAACAGTAAATTACGGGGAGCAAAATTGCACTGAACTCATACTAATGACGGCCACAATAACATTGCGTTATCAAAATTCTGAAACATCAGTGCATGAAGTGCAGAACTAGTTTTGAACAAGAGGGGCTTCTATCTTGACTGACATGAATACCACAAACAGAGATAAATAAAATCTTAAATGCACTCTTTAAGCTCCTCTACATACAGCAATTTTCCTTAGAAACACTAATAGTTCATTTTTCTCTTAATGGAAGGATAATATGATGGGGACACATATACTGGTATAGTTTTACTAGCCAAGGTTCTCTGATTACTTGCAAAAGTAAAAGCTACCACTAGAAGCTAATCATTCACTTAAATTACTTTGCATGGTAATAAAATGCTACACTGGGCTTAACTGACCTCAAAAGGAACCATTCATGATGGGTACCAAAACTACATTACCTTTGAAAATATGCATAACTTCACTTCTAACAGTACTACCGCAAATCGGTTCATAAAAAATTTATACGTACTTATACAGGGTGTTTCAAAAATGACCGATATATTTGAAACGGCAATATAAACTAAACGAGCAGCGATAGAAATACACCGTTTGTTGCAATATGCTTGGGACAACAGTACATTTTCAGGCAGACAAACTTTCGAAATTACAGTAGTTACAATTGTCAACAACAGATGGCGCTGCGGTCTGGGAAACCCTGTAGTACGATATTTTCCACATATCCACCATGCGTAGCAATAATATGGCGTAGTCTCTGAATGAAATTACCCGAAACCTTTGACAACGGGTCTGGCGGAATGGCTTCACATGCAGATGAGATGTACTGCTTCAGCTGTTCAATTGTTTCTGGATTCTGGCGGTACACCTAGTCTTTCAAGTGTCCCCACAGAAAGAAGTCTCAGCGGTTCGTGTCTGGCGAGTAGGGAGGCCAATCCACGCCGCCTCCTGTATGTTTCGGATAGCCCAAAGCAATCACACGATCATCGAAATATTCATTCAGGAAATTAAAGACGTCGGCCATGCGAAGTGGCCGGGCACCATCATGCATAAACCACGAGGTTTTCGAAGTGTCGTCTAAGGCAGTTTGTACCACCACAAATTCACGAAGAATGTCCAGATAGCGTGATGAAGTAATCGTTTCGGATCTGAAAAATGGGCCAATGATTCCTTTGGATGAAATGGCGTCCCAGACCAGTACTTTTTGAGGATGCAGGGACGATGGGACTGCAACATGGGGCTTTTCGGTTCCCCATATGCGCCAGTTCTGGTAAAAGTAAGCTTCGTCAGTAAACCAAATGCTGCCCACATGCATATTGCCGTCATCAATCCTGTGCACTAAATCGTTAGCGAATGTCTCTCGTGCAGCAATGGTAGCGGTGCTGAGGGGTTGCCGCGTTTGAATTTCGTATGGATAGAGGTGTAAACTCTGGCGCATGAGACGATACATGGACGTTGGCGTCATTTGGACCGCAGCTGCAACACAGCGAATGGAAACCCGAGGCCGCTGTAGGATCACCTGCTGCACTAGCTGCGCATTGCCCTCTTTGGTAGCCATACGCGGTCGCCCTACCTTTCCAGCACGTTCATCCGTCACGTTCCCAGTCCGTTGAAATTTTTTAAACAGATCCTTAATTGTATCGCTTTTCGGTCCTTTGGTTACATAAAACCTCCGTTGAAAACTTCGTCTTGTTGCAACAACACTGTGTTCCAGACGGTGGAATTCCAACACCAGAAAAATCCTCGGTTCTAAGGAATAAACCATGTTGTCCACAGCACACTTGCACGTTGTGAACAGCACACGCTTACAGCAGAAAGATGACGTACAGAATGACGCACCCACAGACTGCATTGTCGTCTATATCTTTCACATCACTTGCAGCGCCATATGTTGTTGAAAATTGTAACTACTGTAATTTCGAAGGTTTGTCCGCCTGAAAATGTACTGTTGTCCCAAGCATATTGCAACAAACTGTGTATTTCTATCGCTGCTCGTTTAGTTTTTATTGCCGTTTCAAATATACCGGTCATTTTTGAAACACCCTGTACTTTAATCACCTGTGAAGCAGGTATTCTTTACAATAATATCTACACAATCTTGCACTGTAATCCTACTAAACTATATATTTTATAATAAACGAGGAATACTTTAGCAACAGCCTATTCAACTTCACTTTTAGGGTTTCAGCTTTTAAATAATGTATATTTTCACTCTCCTATTGATCCAGCTTTAAATTTTTCTACTTAAACTTCCTACGTTAACAATATCAGTTGGAGTAGTCCTTAAAGAAAGTATCAAAACTTTACTCTTACTTTAACTTTTGCTACTCCTTTTACTTTAGACAAAAGATCGCTTTTAAACACATGAGTGCCAGAGTAGTTCATTTAAATCAGGATACTCGGTTTTAGTAGCACTTAGTTGAGCACCCTGCGTATATTCGTGATTGTGATTGAAGATAAGGCTTCCAACACGAATTGACGTTTTATGTGATTATTACTGAAACAACACACAAATTAACTGGTCGATGCCAATATACATCACGTAACTGAATTTATGAAATCTGTGACGCAGTGGCGAAGATTAGTGGCGAGTGAAAGGGCGGCTCTTAATGTGCGAATGTTCTATAAAATCTCTTCTTAGAGTCGGATTTTTAATATATTAGAGCCATTGTATTATCCCGCGAAAGCCAATTAATAGACATATCCACGTCTGAGGCAAGTCCCTTCTAATGCAGCTTTCAATTGCCTCGCTTAGATCCGTCGAGGTGTACCGTGCTAAGGCCAACTACACGATGCGTGCAGTTCACACAGAGAAGCCGCTCAGTTCGACCGCCAAACCCACCTTTTATATCGCGTCATGCCACTTTCATTGAGGAGGCACTTCCCTAAAGCGTTTGCATGTTACAAGTTCCCTAAGTATGAACCACCATTTAACAAAACTTCTCTCTTTTATAAACATATTGATATTACAATAATTCAAAATTTCAACTTATTCTTTGCCTTTTTTCATATATACGTAACAAAACTCTAATTTTTCTTGCCATAAATGAAGGAGTTCAAACAACACCAACTGCGCACTTCACAAAATGCAGATACACAGTTACAATAAACCTACTCCTAATCCATATAACTGTTACACATGGTCTAATTTGAGGACAGCCACCTAGCTTGAAATTTAGTTTCCGCATATTACTTACGTTGTGTTATTTATCTTGGTATGGCTTATAAGTAGGCTGTTTAAGTTTTTATGTTGGTAACGCTACGTTGCACTCCATATGAAAATCGCTGACTGTGCTGTGTCCAGTCTGTTTCATTTCACTGCACACGTTTTTTTTTTTATAATATTACACACAGAATATGATAATTCAGCAGTGGACTGGTTAACAGCACTGCTGGTTCTACGGTCAATTCCAAAATCTTTGTGAGTGCAGAAGTGGTGGTTTATGGACTTGCTATATTGCCCACCAGACTCTTCGATAATGATTGTGCACCTGCACAGTCGCAACAGATGGCTGCTGGCCGTCTCTACAAGGACTGCAGTGGGTCTGCATCTTTGATGGCCCACCAATACCATTATTTCTGCAAGGACTGCAGTTGGTCTGCACCTCTGGTGTACCACCAATACCGCAATCCCTACCAGGACTATAGTGGTCTGCTCTGTGATGACCTACCTACCAATGTCCTTCGACTGATTCTCCTGTGGGTTTGCTCTGTTGTGGACCATTACCTGTTTTCATTTCCAGAGTCAGCACTGTCTTTTCGTTGGAAGGGCAACACTACTTCTTCAAGATTGCGTGGAAATCCACTAGTTCCGTGTGCATTTTTTTTTTACTAATGAGACTTTGTGAAAAAACTTTAATTACTAATGTGATAAATGATCAGGACTGTCCTTATGAGAACAATTTTTGCTTTTGGCCAACAGTGTATCATTAAGTGTGTGCATTTGATATCTTTGTTATTGTAATTATGATTTTTTTTTTCAAATCTGTATTGGCCGCTACCCAAAACTATTTGTAAAATTGTTTGTGCCCCGGGAGCACGGGGGCTATTTAAGTAGGCTGTTTAGGTTTTTATGTTGGTAACGCCACGTAGCGCTCTATATGAAAATCACTGACTGTGCTGTGTGCTGTCTGTGGCTGGATTGCATTGTTGGAATTTGCTACTGTAGTGTTGGGGAGTTGGCTGTTAACAGTGCGTAGCGTTTCGTAGTTGGAGGTGAGCCGCCAGCAGTGGTGGCTGTGGGGAGAGAGAAGGCAGAATTTTGAGAGCGAACGATATGGACGTGTGTCCACAAGAAAGAGGAAATTTGTAATATTGGATATCATGAACTGATATATATGATGACTTTTGAAGATTATTAAGGTACACACATTGTTTGTTCTCTATCAAAATCTTTCATTTGCTAGCTATACCTATCAGTAGTTAGTGCCTTCACTAGTTAGAATTGTTTATTCAGCTGGCAGTATTGGGGCACGCTGTATTGCAGTAGTTTGAGTAACGAAAATTTTTGTGAGGTAAGTCATTCATGAAAGGTATAGATTATTGATAGTGAGGGCCATTAATTTGTAGGGGATTTTGAAAGTCAGATTGCGTTGCGCCAAAAATATTGTGTGTCAGTTTAGTGATGATCAGAATAAGTTAATACAGAAATGTCTGAGTACGTTCAGTTTTGCTCAGCTGTTTGAAAATCAAATATTGTAAGAGATTTATCAGCACAGTAATTCACTGATTTTTCTAAGGCGAGGTTTCAGGCTTCATTTAATCTATTCAGTGAATAGCATTTCAAGTTACCTCCGTTTTTCCTTAACTTACATAAACCCATTTACTCATATTTCCACTAGTTTACAGAAACAAATATAATTGCTTTGCGTTTCTTAGATGATTTAGAAAGTTGCCCTTTTTTTTCAGGCAATTACGACAATCGTTTTGACAGTATTATGTTTGCGAGTGCCACTTTCTCTCCTGCCCAAAATAAGTTAAAGCCTGCTACACAGAAACCGTCCTCAGAATACAGACCCCACGACACCGCGATACGTGTCCACGCGTAATCCGTAGGTTATTAGGATACTGTAAAACAAAAAGTACTCAGAAAGCCGAAATACACTGGTAATTCACTTCACTAGTCGCCATTGTGTAAGATAAACTTGTAAGAAATTTATAAATCCATTATCCCTTGCTAATATATGGCTTAAGATGTGTTATAGAAGAACGAAAAATACAGCCGCTAACAAACATTTCACTGCAGAAATTATGGTAAATCAAAACTGATAAATCCCTGTCCCATACATATGCCACGTGAATGATCAAATTGTATTCTGAGAAGAATGAAAGGCAATCTATGTTTCGAAACATCGGAATTTCCTTAGATACACTCCTGGAAATTGAAATAAGAACACCGTGAATTCATTGTCCCAGGAAGGGGAAACTTTATTGACACATTCCTTTGGTCAGATACATCACATGATCACACTGACAGAACCACAGGCACATAGACACAGGCAACAGAGGATGCGCAATGTCGGCACTAGTACAGTGTGTAACCACCTTTCGCAGCAATGCAGGCTGCAATTCTCCCATGGAGACGATCGTAGAGATGCTGGATGTAGTCCTGTGGAACGGCTTGCCATGCCATTTCCACCTGGTGCCTCAGTTGGACCAGCGTTCGTGCGACGCTTCAACCAGTCCCAAACATGCTCAATGGGGGACAGATCCGGAGATCTTGCTGGCCAGGGTAGTTGACTTACACCTTCTAGAGCACATTGGGTGGCACGGGATACATGCGGACGTGCATTGTCCTGTTGGAACAGCAAGTTCCCTTGCCGGTCTAGGAATGGTAGAACGATGGGTTCGATGACGGTTTGGATGTACTGTGCACTATTAAGTGTCCCTTCGACGATCACCAGAGGTGTACGGCCAGTGTAGGAGATCGCTCCCCACACTATGATGCCGGGTGTTGGCCCTGTGTGCCTCGGTCGTATGCAGTCCTGATTGTGGCGCTCACCTTCACGGCGCCAAACACTCATACGACCATCATTGGCACCAAGGCAGAAGCGACTCTCATCGCTGAAGACGACACGTCTCCATTCGTCCCTCCATTCACGCCTGTCGCGAAACCACTGGAGGCGGGTTGCACGATGTTGGGGCGTGAGTGGAGACGGCCTAACGGTGTGCGGAACCGTAGCTCAGCTTCATGGAGACGGTTGCGAATGGTCCTCGCCGATACCCCAGGAGCAACAGTGTCCCTGGGAAGTGGCGGTGCGGTCACCTACAGCACTGCGTAGGATCCTACGGTCTTGGCGTGCATCCGTGCGTCGCTGCGGTCCGGTCCCAGGTCGACGGGCACGTGCATCTTCCGCCGACCACTGGCGACAACATCGATGTACTGTGGAGACCTCACGCCCCACGTGTTAAGCAATTCGGCGGTACGTCCACCCGGCCTCGCGCATGCCCACTATACGCCCTCGCTCAAAGTCCGTCAACTGCACATACGGTTCACGTCCACGCTGTCGCGGCATGCTACCAGTGTTAAAGACTGCGATGGAGCTCCGTATGCCACGGCAAACTGGCTGACACTGACGGCGGCGGTGCACAAATGCTATGCAACTAGCGCCATTCGACGGCCAACACCGCGGTTCCTGGTGTGTCCGCTGTGCCGTGCGTGTCATCATTGCTTGTACAGCCCTCTCGCAGTGTCCGGAGCAAGTATGGTGGGTCTGACACACCGGTGTCAATGTTTTCTTTTTTCCATTTCCAGGAGTGTATTTTGGAATATATTTAAGTCAGACCGTCAGAACAAGGGACAAACTATGGAAGAGAATATATCTGGAACAAAATATATTTGTTGTTGGTCGATGTACTTATTATGCAAGTAACTACAATGGGCTTACAACCACGTGAATTACAATTACAACGAAATTGTTCGCCATGACCCCAGGACGCCAATCGTTGATCTTAGTAAGGAATGACGTAAAGATCACAACATATAAGTCGAAAAGGAAGACAGAAATTATGGCGATGCTAGAGAACAAAATGGTATGATGGGGTCTCATCATGGAACGGAATTTTGGACATCAGTAGTGGAATTTGGAAAGTCTGAGGGCGTATTGTAAACCGCCTTTTGACATTAGGTAATCAGCAAATCACCCATGTGTGAGGGTGACTCGTTCTATTATCTGTGTGATTTGTTTTTCTGCCACGACTACGAAATATGAAGAATGTTTCCCGGACAATGGTAGACATTTTCATAACAAAATCATGAAAATGGAATCAGTTCTCGATATTTAAACTCCGTACGGAGTCTACAGAATGGAAATTTATTAGCAAAAATTATAGATATTTCAGTTCGCCACTGGTCTGATGATGACAAAAAAATCAAAACACATTTTGGTGGTGATTTCGGTTATGTAAACAAGTTATACAAGGTGCTAATTATATCAAAAAGTGTCTTTCAAAGTTGAGTCTTCGAGTGCAAGCTGTAAATCAATGCGCAAAGTTACGGTTTAGCTGTTCGAACAACCTAAATGCGAGCCTAGACAAATGTCTTGAGCGCAAGACATTTCCCATAATGAATAAAGAAATGAATTAAAATAGTCAGACAATAAGAAGTTGTTTATAACGAAAGAAGACCTCTACCTGTCCAACTTTTGAAACGTATATGTTCACGAGAAGAGTGTCCTAAGCTAGCTCATTCTACATCACGTTAAGCACTTTCTCGTCATAAGATCAACTGAGATTTTTTTCTAAGTAAGAAATTGGTCTCATGGATTAACTTGTGACGAAGGGAAGTGATACGGATCAGTTAATGAGACACTGACTATACAATACATAGTTTCACTAATGAGCGGTTTTGATAACTTATTCACATACGCTGTGTGGGAATTTTCAATGGCCCCTATAGATAACAACTAGTGTATATTACGCTTGGTGAAAGAGACTTCATATGAGGAAAATACATAGGATGGTAACACCCATTGGTTAACACCACTCACAAGTAAGCACGATTGGGAGGGTAGCCTGTAGTTCATGGAGTTGCCGTACTTTTAACACATTATACAGCAAAGCAATCATTTCACAGATAACGGATCGAATCCTGATAGAAAGCACGTCACCGAAGCGAGCATTATTCATTTCATCTTCAAGTCAGCAGTTCACAATGTTTGTTTTGGTCTACGACCTTGGTGTTATGGCGCCATTTTATCTCTTTCTATAACTGTGACAATAGCCATGGGTAATGTTGCAGTTTTAATCTCTATTTTCAATGTAAAATTTTTGTGTTTTGAATTGTATTTGTTATTATGATTTTATGTTGAGTTCTTTTGAGATAAAGCTTATTACTACACTCCTGGAAATTGAAATAACAACACGGTGAATTCATTGTCCCAGGAAAGGGAAACTTTATTGACACATTCCTGGGGTCAGATACATCAAATGGTCACACTGACAGAACCACAGGCACATACACACAGGCAACAGAGCGGTCCGGTCCCAGGTCGACGAGCACGTGCACCTTCCACCGACCACTGGCGACAACATCGATGTACTGTGGAGACCTCACGCCCCACGTGTTGAGCAATTCGGTGGTACGTCCACCCGGCCTCCCGCATGCCCACTATACATCCTCGCTCAAAGTCCGTCAACTGCACATACGGTTCACGTCCATGCTGTCGCGGTATGCTACCAGTGTTAAAGACTGCGATGGAGCTCCGTATGCCACGGCAAACTGGCTGACACTGACGGCGGCGGTGCACAAATACTGCGCAGCTAGCGCCATTCGACGGCCAACACCGCGGTTCCTGGTGTGTCCGCTGTGCCGTGCGTGTCATCATTGCTTGTACAGCCCTCTCGCAGTGTCCGGAGCAAGTATGGCGGGTCTGACACACCGGTGTCAATGTGTTCTTTTTTCCATTTCCAGGAGTGTATATCAATTGTTTCTACTAAGGAGCTCGGCCTGAATCAGCATGTCACGCTCCCTAGAGTTTCCATTTGCTAGTTCACAAGCTAATATCGTAGGCTCCTTGCTGACTTTGTAACCGTGAACAATGGTATTTTAATGGGGCAGATTGACGGCGATTTCGAATATGTAGACGTAGTCTTCAATCGTAGCGACCTTAGTGTTAGCAAAGTTACCCATCTTCTCACGAATTCCGCTTACGTGGTAATCAAGATAGCGTACACTTCATTTAAGTACATAGTAAGTTAATAAATGTAACCAGAAATAATTGAGAGTTTACATGTTCCACTGTGACAGCTCAATCGGCTGCTTTAAATTACGCGTTTATGAATTAGGGCCCCTTATCTCAGACTGATAAATTTGCCATTCTCTGTCATTTCTGAAAATCTGTATTACCTTCAGGACCAAAAGAAAAAGATAGACATTCCACAGCGTAGCTAAGAAGTTAAAGTCAAGATGGAAGAATTACTGCAGTAGGAATGCAATTTTAAACAAATTTTCATTCTGCAGCGGAGTGTACGCTGTTACGTAACAGCCTGGATCTGTGCCGGATCGACATTCGAACTGGGTTAGCTTTGATTTACCCGGGCAAGTGGTCTACAGGAGAAACTAACCAAGCTCGTCTGTCAACACGTACTGAAAGCTTTGCTTGCGCTAGTACCTCATCTTCTAACATTCAAACTTCACAGAGAAATGACGGGCGAAATCTGTAAGGGCGAATCGTGCTCGGGCAGCTTATTCAGTACAGCACTTGCTAACGAAGAGCAGAGGTCGCGAATTTGGGTGTCGGACCGGTATACAGTTATAATCCGCCAGGAACTTTAAAATAACACTGTTATTTCGAAGAGCTGATGAATTCAAGGATCAAGAAGTTTCTCTTGGATTTCTGTAGATACGTTCTGACAGGTTTCTTCAACATTTGTGATGCTATTTATAGAAATATCATCTGCAATATTCTGAAATCATGTCGAGGAGTAGGGAAGTGGGTGTTGCGAAAGCACTCACTGCTGGGGCAAAAGCAAACAAAAATTTTTAGTCAGTGATGCACTTAGCGTTTTCTACCTCCTATAGTTTCCAACGTAGAGTATGAGATAGCTGTGTACTGGGTGACCTTGTTTTAGTTTTAAATTTATTATATGGATTTGAAAACCTTCTTTCAGCGTAACCAGTTCAAATTGTATCCCTTATGGACTTGCAAGATGAGATAGTGTAGATACACAATGAAGCACCAGAGGAACTGGTATAGGCAAGCGTATTCAAATAGAGAGAAATGTAAACATATACAATATGGCGCAGCGGTCGGCAGCTCCTATATAAGACAAAAGGCATCTGGCACAGTTGTTACATCGGTTACTGTTGCTGCAATGACAGGTTATCAAGATTTAAATGAGTTTGAGCGTGCTGCTACGGTAGGCGCACGAGCGATGGGACACAGTATCTCCGAGGTAGCGATAAAGTGGGGACCTTTCCGTACGAACATTTCAGGAGTGTAGCGTGGTTATCAGGCTTCCGGTATAACATCAAATCTCCGATATCGCAGCACCCGGAAAAAGATCTTTTAAGAACAGGACCAACGATGACTGAAGAGAAGCGTTCAACGTGACAGAAGTGCAACCCTCCGCAAACTACTACAGATTTAAATGCTAGGCCGTCAACAAGTGTCATCGTGCGAACCATTCAAGGAAACATAATCGATATGACCTTTCGGAGCTGAAGGACCACTCGTGCACCCTTGACGACTGCACGACACAAGGCTTTACGCCTCGCCTGGGTCCGTCAGCAACGACATTGTACTGTTGATGACAAATCGGCCGACACTTGTTTGAAATCGTATCGAGTAGGTGGACGTGTACAGCTAACGGAGACAACCTCTTGTATCCATGGACTCCGCATGTCGACAAGTTGCTCTTTAAGTTGCCTGGAGGAACTGTAATGGTATTTGTTGCGTGTGCAGGGGGAATGATACGGGACCGCTGATACTTCTAGATACGACTCTGACAGGTGGCATTTACGTAAGCATTCTGTCTCATCACCTACAGCAATTCATGTACACTGTGCATTCAGAAGAACTTGGGAAATTCAAGCAGTACGATGCGATATCCCACACGTCCAGAATAGCTACAGACTGGCTACAGGAATACTCGTCTTAGTTTAAACAGTTCCGCTGGCTACCAAACATTCCAGACGTCAACATTATTGAGTTTATCTGGGATGCATTGCAAGGTGAAGTTCAGAAGTGAACTCCACCCAATAGTGCTCTTAAGGATTCGCGGTGTCCGTTCCCTTTAGCACTACTTCAGGTATTAATCGAGTCCCTACCACGTCCTTTTCAGGCACTTCAGAGTGGTCGCAAGGGCCCTGCACGATATTGGGCAGGTATACCAGTTTCATCGGCTCGTCACTGTAGAATTCTTCAGTGAAAAATTTGTTGAAAGTCAGCTGAAGTATCATTACTGAAAATTTGGGTAAGTTGATTCTGCGCAAAAATCATAAGTAGATTGCACCAGTGCAGGATATAAACTAGACACTTGGTACAATGTGTAACACTTACATCGATTAGAAGTAGGTTTATACACTCCTGGAAATGGAAAAAAGAACACATTGACACCGGTGTGTCAGACCCACCATACTCGCTCCGGACAATGCGAGAGGGCTGTACAAGCAATTATCACACGCACGGCACAGCGGACACACCAGGAACCGCGGTGTTGGCCGTCGAATGGCGCTAGCTGCGCAGCATTTGTGCACCGCCGCCGTCAGTGTCAGCCAGTTTGCCGTGGCATACGGAGCTCCATCACAGTCTTTAACGATGGTAGCATGCCGTGACAGCGTGGACGTGAACCGTATGTGCAGTTGACGGACTTTGAGCGAGGGCGTATAGTGGGCATGCGGGAGGCCAGGTGGACGTATCGCCGAATTGCTCAACACGTGGGGCGTGAGGTCTCCACAGTACATCGATGTTGTCGCCAGTGGTCGGCGGAAGGTGCACGTGCCCGTCGACCTGGAACCGGACCGTAGCGACGCACGGATGCACGCCAAGACCGTAGGATCCTACGCAGTGCCGTAGGGGACAGCACCGCCACTTCCCAGTAAATTAGGGACACTGTTGCTCCTGGGGTATCGGCGAGGACCATTCGCAACCGTCTCCATGAAGCTGGGCTACGGTCCCACACACCGTTAGGCCGTCTTCCGCTCACGCCCCAACATCGTGCAGCCCGCCTCCAGTGGTGTCGCGACAGGCGTGAATGGAGGGACGAATGGAGACGTGTCGTCTTCAGCGATGAGAGTCGCTTCTGCGTAGGTGCCAATGATGGTCGTATGCGTGTTTGGCGCCGTGCAGGTGAGCGCCACAATCAGGACTGCATACGACCGAGGCACACAGGGCCAACACCCGGCATCATGGTGTGGGGAGCGATCTCCTACACTGGCCGTACACCTCTGGTGATCGTCGAGGGGACACTGAATAGTGCACGGTACATCCAAACCGTCATCGAACCCATCGTTCTACGATTCCTAGACCGGCAAGGGAACTTGCTGTTCCAACAGGACAATGCACGTCCGCATGTATCCCGTGCCACCCAACGTGCTCTAGAAGGTGTAAGTCAACTACCCTGGCCAGCAAGATCTCCGGATCTGTCCCCCATTGAGCATGTTTGGGACTGGATGAAGCCTCGTCTCAAGCGGTCTGCACGTCCAGCACGAACGCTGGTCCAACTGAGGCGCCAGGTGGAAATGGCATGGCAAGCCGTTCGACAGGACTACATCCAGCATCTCTACGATCGTCTCCATGGGAGAATAGCAGCCTGCATTGCTGCGAAAGGTTGATATACACAGTACTAGTGCCGACATTGTGCATGCTCTGTTGCCTGTGTCTATGTGCCTGTGGTTCTGTCAGTGTGATCATGTGATGTATCTGACCCCAGCAATGTGTCAATAAAGTTTCCCCTTCCTGGGACAATGAATTCACGGTGTTCTTATTTCAATTTCCAGGAGTGTATTATGGGAATGTGTAGCTGCAATTATGGAGTGTATACTCTGTGTTAGTTAAGGTCATTGATTTGTGCCAGGATATTTATAGTTTTCTAATACATATATAAAGAGAACAAAAAGATTACTTATAACAATGAATTTTTATAATATGAGTATGTTTATAAGAAAGGAAATGTTAATTATAAGCTCGTTCATGATTAGGCCACTTATATTGTAGAATGTGAAATGATTTAATGACGACCCTCCGCAATGTAAGTAACATGGCGCGATGTAAAACAGTAGTTTTGGCGGTCATTTTAAACATAATGTCGTTTTGATTCCTATTATGAATTATTCCTTTTTCGAAGTTAATTAAAATCCGGGTTGAAATTTTTTGTGAATTATGAAACACCCCGAGTGAAGGGAAGGATTAATGTTGTTAGAATTAGTTTTCTTACTCAAATAATCATAGAGTTTGACTAGTAGTACTGTACTAGTTTATGGGTTCCAATCACATTATTCACATATTAGAAAGATGACGTGGTACAGACGCGAAATTTAACCGAAAGGAAGACGATGCTTTTCAGAGCTTTCACACAAGGTTGGCGCCGGGGGCGAGACCAACAATGTGCTGACATGAGGAACGTTTCCAACCGATTTCTCATACACAAACAGCAGTTGACCTGCGTTGCCTGGTGAAACGTTGTTGTGATGCCTCGTGTAAGGAGGATAAATGCGTACCATCACTTTTCTGAATTTGAGAAACGTCTGATTGTAGTCTATGGCGATAACTGTTTATATTATCGCGACATTGCTGCTCGCGTTGGTCGAGATCGAATAACTGTTAGCAGAATATGGAATCGGTGGGCTCATGAGGGTAATATGGAACGCCGTGCTGGATCCCAACGGCCTCGTATCACTAGCAGTCGAGATGACAGGCATCATATCCGCATGGCTGTAGCGGATTATGCAGCCACGTCTCGATCCCTGAGTGAACGGATGGGGACGTTAGGAAGACAACAACCATCTGCACCAACGGTTCGACGATGTTTGCACCAGCATCGACTATCAGCTTGGTGACCATTGCTGCGGTTACCCTTGACGCTGCATCATAGACAGGGGCACCTGCGATGGTGTACTCAACGACGAACCTGGGTGCACAATGGCAAAATGTCATTGTTTCGAATGAATCCAGGTTCTGTTTACAGCATCATGATGTCGCATACTTGTTTGGAGACATCGCGGTGAACGCACATTTGAAGCGTGTATTCGTAATCACCATACTGGCGTATCACCCAGCGAGATGGCATGGGGTGCCATTGGTTACACGTCTTGGTCACCTTTTGTTCGCACTGACGGCAGTTTGAATAGTGGATGTTACATTTCACATGTTTTACGACCCGTGGCTCTACCCTTCATTCGATCCCTGCGAAACCCTACATTTCAGCAGGATAATGCACAACCGCATGTTGCAGGTCCTGTACGGGCCTTTCTGGATCTCTCACCAACTGAAAACGTCTGGTCAATGGTGGTCGAGCACCTGGCTCGTCACAATACGCCACTCACTACTCTTGATGAACTGTGGTATCGTGTTGAAGCTGCAAGGGCAGCTGTACCTGACACGCCATCCAAGCTCTGTTTCACTCAGTGCCCAGATGTATCAAGGCCGTTATTACGGCTAGAGGTGGTTGTTCTGGGTCTAGTGTAGTATATTTGTCCGATGAATACCCGTTTATCATTTGCGTTTCTTCTTGGTGTAGCAAATTTAAATTTAATGGCCAGTTATATATATATATATATATATATATATATATATATATATCTCAGGGGATATATATCAAGGGATCACCAGTTTACTATTGGAGGGCAGCGTGGAGGGTAAAAATCGTAGAGGGAGACCAAGAGATGAATACACTAAACAGATTCAGTAGGATGTAAGTTGCAGTAGGTACTGGGAGATGAAAAATCTTGCACAGGATAGAGTAGCGAGGAGAGCTGCTTCAAACCAGTCCCTGGACCGAAGACCACAACAACAACACATAAGGAGAGAGGAGTATCCATGTTGCCGGACGAAAGCGAACCCGACAAACAACCATATTACTCACTATGCAGTTCGGAAGCGTCTCCCGAAATTTCTTTAAATTAGATTTCTTGTTGCCAAACAGAAAGCTGGAGGCGTGAAAACGGATGCAGATAAAGCAACTTCCAGTGTTATGTTGGCATAGTTCGCAGCGCAGTACTCAACTCATCTCACAGGAAACTGGAGTCCGCCGAATGTCAGTAAAGAGAATTTTGGCCACAAATATTTATATCAGCCATACAGAATGCAGTTTTACGTCTACGATCCAGAATCAGTGCTTCAGTCTGCACACTGGGTGATATTTAAGCTGGACAAAGTCGTTTCCCCTGGAACGAATAGGTAAATAAACAGAACCACAGATACTGGTCAAATGTTAACCCTAAGATGTTGGAGTCATCGGAGGTAATTGCCGCACCAACAATAGTCGTTAGGTGTAGAATATGAGATTCTTGTATTGTTGAACCATTCCCATCTAACATCATGAGCACTTAGATGGAGATATTCTGACATCGCTGCTGGATATTTGTCCAGACATTCTTGGATATCTAGTTGCCCCGTAGTTGAATAGTTCGTTGACTTCCAATCGAGTGTACGTCCCGTTGCACGGATAAAAGTCCATTAGAGCTGAAGGGACATATGAGGTAACTATGTATGTTATGGCGAACACAAATCACCCCTCAGAGAGTTGTTTGGTGTGGTTTGTGCTGAGATTCTCAACCGTATCAGGCTAATATGCTAAGGAATTAGTGAAATGTGGGAGGATTTTAGGAAAACGTAACTCATCTGTAAAGGAGACCATATACAAAACGCTAGTGCTAGTAATTTCTGAGTACTGATCGAGTGTATGGGATCCCCACCAGATCGGATCAAAGGAAGACTTGAACCACTTCAAAGGCGAGCAGCTAAATTCGTTACCGGTATGTTGGATGATCTCGCGAGTTTTACGGTGATGGTTTGCAAACTCGAATGGAATTCCTGAAGGGAAGACGACTCTTCTTTAGCGAAACTTTACTGAATATCACTGCAGAACGGTCTACTATCGCCAACACACATTTCGCATAAGGAGCATTAAGATAAGAAATGTTAGGGCCAGTATGGAGGCATATAAATGTCTTTGTTCCCTCACTAAGTTTGGGAGCAGGGGAGGCAACGAGTAGTCTAGTAGTGGTACAAAGTTCTCTCTGCCAAGTCGATATGGTGGCTTTTAGAGTGAGTAGGCAGGTGGATGATGGACAACACTTTGAGCACATCGTCTATGCTCTTAGTAGCATTTGCTTTATGCATGTCCGACGGAACAGACTCCACTTGTTTTAGTGCACATGCACAACCAACATCTGAAGTCCTGCAAAAAACGGTAAGGTGTGGTGTTTGATGGGCGGGGATCGTTTTGATGCGACTAGCGGGAAGTTGGAATCAGGTTCTGACGAGAAAGCGTGTCCGGACGTTAAGGCAACCTTTCTGGAAAAGCAGAACATGCGGTTTTTGAGTCCCGACAGGACACGAGTTTCCAGTTCTCAGTCGCATAGCCACAGTGACCCGTGTGCCTGGACGTCAATATTTTCTTCGTCTGGCTGTTGCCTCCCGCTTCCCAATTCTTCTCACCCCAGTTAATCAAGCATTTTCTTTTCTCCATGCGACATTTTGCAAGATCGAATAAAGCTATTACCAAATGAAATGCGCCATTGTTTTCTTGCGCAAATCTTTATCTGTTGGCCGTATTACGTGACCGCTTTCCATTTGAAAATTTCTGGTTCCATCTAAGATGCGGTCTCCCAAATGCCATGTTGGTAATAGCCTCACAGGTTTTCCCATGTCATCCTCCTAATACTACATGCAAAACTTAGCTTGCCCCTTTTCCAAAGCATATCCTGCAAACCATGAATGAAGGGCAGCAGGAAGATTCCATATTCCAGAATTTCCGGAAAACGTTAGACACAGTGCCCCACTGTAGACTTAAGGAAAGATCGAGCACATGGATTAGGTTATCACATATGTGAGTGTCTCTAAGATTGATGTAATAGAACTCAATGCATTATCCTCGGCCGCGACAGTCCTTCAAGAAAAGGGTAACGTGCGGAAACCCCCAGGGATCTGTGACAGAGCCGATCTTATTCTCTATATACATAAAACACCTACGAAAACATAAAATTCACATACGAATCTGGAGCAGCCTCGTGAAGGACCACATATCGTCATTTACTTTTAAGAACCTTATGCTAGACTTCACATAGCAAAACTAAGGCATTAGTTAAAAAGTAATTAGTAAAAATAAGTTATGTGATGTGTTGAGAACAGTGCATTATGTGCTGTTGGTGGCGCAATCGAAAAACTTCTTTTCTTCACATATAAGGTATTCGAGTGCGTCACTTATCAGTATGAGCACCATCGTGTAAACAATAAAGTATTTAGTTAAATATGAAACGTAAAACACAACGAAATTTTTATTCACGGGCTAAAGAATTTTTTTTTTATTAAAATGAATGTAACACCATCCCCAAATAAACTACTCTTGAACCACAAGCTAGAATCCTCTTTGGGCTATGGTTTCCTTACGTCGGTCGTGCCTGTCAGGTATCGAATCCAGCAGCAGAAAGAAGGCTTCACATTCCCGTGATGCCAACACACACAAGCTCTGGCTGTGTGTTAATTAGGCATTTCTTAGACGAGGCGTGTGAACAGGATTAAATCCTTCTATATATGCCACAACTTATTTCGCATCTTTTTCTTTGCTAGGTAAATTTCCAGTTAATCCAAAGACGATTTCGCGTATGCAGTATTCCATGATATGCATTACCTGTCCCATTGTTACGTTCTACCTACTGTGAGTAGAAAACCAGTGGTGTGTTATTATGCTGCTTGTAACACTTCTGACTTTTTCTTCCCGTTTATCTAATACAAAGCTAACTAACTTATTATACGCGGTCTGATG